>NW_013954243.1:14244-18179 GCF_001266775.1 Austrofundulus limnaeus
CTGCATGTATGTGCAAAAATATATTATTTGTTGGAACTAATTTGGAAAAATAAATAAGAAGGTCAATTAACTTATAAAACGTGAGGTAAATCTCTCCTTTTTTAATTTAATTGGCACATTTTTAATTGAATTTATTTATTGGTCCGTTTATATATTTCTGTCAGTGTCGGTGCTCCGTACAGCAGAACTTGGACGAGGGTCTGAACCAGGTGTGTTGGAGCAGGGAAACATTAAAGCTGCAGGTCTGCGGCCCTCGAGGACCAGGACTGCCCACACCTGGTCTTGTGTTTTGTCTGGGATGAGTGATCCTGACCTGTACAGGTGAGCGTGCAGGTGTGTTCAGGAAGTGTTTGCAGCTGTGACATACGGACATAAAGGACTTGAAAAAGCAGAAGAGGGGTTTAAAGTCGGCCCGGATCCGTCCTCGTCTTCTGTCTTTGTGGAAACAAATCTTGCGAGTGGATTAAGCGAATCTTGCAGCTGCTCTTCAAAGTCAGCTTTGTGCCTCCAGCCTTTCCTCCGTCCTCTCCGCTTCCTTTACTTCTTTAACTTCCTAAAGCCGCAGATACTCACAGAGGCTTTATCAGCTGCTTTATAATTTAACAAAATCCTCACAAAGAGCTTGGCAGTGACGTGCACGCAGGCAGGAGCAGGAGGAGAGGGAGCGGCTGCAGCAGTATTCACAGCACGCCTGCTGGCAGATAAAAGCAGAATTAAGAGCAGCCGTGTCGCCTTGTTCTGCGTGTCGTTCTGCTCCTGTTAAAGACCGACTCGCTCTTATCGGCCTGCCGGAGCAGCGCTCGCTCGCTCGCTCGCAGCCCCGTGATCCTATCGCCCAGGAAAACCTCCACCTGACCTCCTCTCCTCCTCTCCTCCTCACTCCTCCTCTCCTCCTCCTCTCCTCCTCTCCTCCTCACTTTCAGCCCAGGCTCGTCTCACAGGGGACGCCTGAGTGACAGTTTCAGGTTTGTTCTTCAGGCCTGAAACAAAGAAAACTGCTTCTCCTCGTGTCTCAGTCTGACTTTGATCTGTGTTCTTCTCATTCACTCACCTGCTGCCACTCGTATTCAGGTCCTCCAGCTTCAGGTCCTCAGTCTGACCTCTGACCTCTGACCTCTGACCTCTGGGTCAAATCTATTCAAACTGTCCTGGAGAAAGCTGAGTGCTGAAAGCTGCTGAGGTTAGTGGTGCACGACACTTATCGGTCCGATATCATAACAAACAGAAGTGATAATACGTGTGTACACGTTTGAATGATCTGTTTTTCACTTGTGGAATGATGTTTTCTCTTTTGTTTAAATCAGATCAGTTTTAAAGATCTTTTTTATATTTAATGTGCTTTATTTAAAAAGATGTCATTTGAGAAATTGTTTTGTTTGATATACTTTAAGAAATGTTTGTTTGCTAAGAATTTATTTAGGTTATCGATTATTATTGGTTATTATCTGTTATTATCGGTTATTATCGGTTATTATCAATTATTATCGGTTATCATCGGTTATTATCTGTTATCGATTATCTATTATTATCTGTTATTATCGGTTATTATCGGTTATTATCAGTTATTACCAATTATTATCGATTATTGTCTGTAATTATCTGTTATTGTCAGTTATGAGTTGTTATCTGTTACCGAATTGTATCTGTTAATATCGGTTATTTTCGGTTATTATCTGTTATCTATTATTGGTTATTATCAGTTATTATTGATTATTATCGATTATTATTGGTTATTATCAATTATTTTTTGTTATTATCGATTATTATCGGTTATTATCGTTATTATCAATTATTGGTTATTATCGGTTATTATCGATTACTTTCGGTTATTATCGGTTATTATCGGATATTATCTATTATCGATTGTCATCGTTATTATCGATTATTACTGGTTATTATCAGTTATCGGCCATTAGAAGGAGAAAGTTATTGATTATGTCTGAAGCTCATTTATCAGCCAAACATCTTTTATTCCAGCAGACTTCAAACATCAGTTCTTCAGATTGAAGTTAAATTTAAAGATTAAAATTTAGGTTTAAAGAATGAGCTGAACAAACAGAAGCTGAGTTTTATTTATTTTAGTTAGTTGGTTTTTTTGGCAGAGCCTGTTCAAACTAAATTAATGACGTGTGTTTTTTATGTGCGGCCTAATATTCAGATCCAAAACAGAGAGCTTTAATTAGATTTTGGCTCAGTTTTTTCATTGCAAACATTTAATGAGGAGGAGGAGGAGGAGCAGAGGAGATGAAGAGGGCAGAGGATGAGACTGAATTAGACGGATTTAAAAAGTTTCTCAGAGTTTAAAAACAACAGAAGAGGAGCAGAAACTGACAGGACTAAATAAAAAATGTTTTAAATGTTCTCAAACAGGTCCGCTCTTCAACCTAACGTCACATTTTTCTCTTTTTCTGCTGGATTTAAATAAATAAAATTAAAAATAAACTTATTGTGAAAGTGAGCAGAAAGCTGCAGCTTGGACCAGGGTTCTGGTTCTGGATCAGACTCTTTATTATAAAAAATAAAAAAATAAATAGAGTTGTGAAGTGAAACTTTGTTTCTCCACATCAAACCCTGCCTGGAATCWGAAAGTGAGAAATAAAAGAGACATTGTTCCTCTGGATGAATATTTCCAGTAAGACGAGCTGATTTTGAATAATTTAAAGCTGGATTCTCTGATCTGAGCCTCAGCATGCAGCAGGTGCTGCGCTGGAACCGCGGGGGCCCACGTTTGATCAGAACCTGGACGGTTTGGGCCCGTCGCCCCACATTAAACCCAACCAGTGGATCTGAGGCTGCGCTGACAGGACCCCGCCACTAATCCAGTCTTAGCAGGGCTGGCGTCTCTCAGCTGGAGTAAATACCTGCTCACACCTCCCAGATAAGCTGCAGCTCCACCCCCTCCACCACCAGTCACCTGTCAGAGGGAGGAGGAGCCTCTCTCATCCAGCTCTGAAAACAGGAAACAACAGTTCCTCATCTTTGAACAGAACAGTTTGAAGCTGTTAGAGACCATCATCTGCCTCAGCAGCTCTGAAACACAACCTTTGGCTTTATGAACAATGTTTGTAAAGATTTTAAACCAAAACTCAACAAGTTAGCATTACCTAGAGAAGTTTAAGATATAGTAGCATTAGCTGTTGTAGCATTAGCTGTTGTAGCATTGATTGTCATAGCATTGACTGTTGTAGCATTAGCTGTCATAGCATTAACTGTTGTAGCATTAGCTGTCGTAGCATTAACTGTTGTAGCATTAGCTGTTGTAGCATTAGCTGTCGTAGCATTAACTGTTGTAGCATTAGCTGTTGTAGCATTAGCTGTCGTAGCATTAGCTGTCGTAGCATTAGCTGTTGTAGCATTAGCTGTCATAGCATTAGCTGTTGTAGCATTAGCTGTTGTAGCATTAGCTGTTGTAGCATTAGCTGTCATAGCATTAGCTGTCGTAGCATTAACTGTAGTAGCATTAGCTGTTGTAGCATTAGCTGTCATAGCATTAGCTGTTGTAGCATTAGCTGTTGTAGCATTAGCTGTTGTAGCATTAGCTGTTGTAGCATTAGCTGTTGTAGCATTAGCTGTCATAGCATTAGCTGTCGTAGCATTAACTGTAGTAGCATTAGCTGTTGTAGCATTAGCTGTCATAGCATTAGCTGTTGTAGCATTAGCTGTTGTAGCATTAGATGTCGTAGCATTAGCTGTTGTAGCATTAGCTGTTGTAGCATTAGCTGTCATAGCATTAGCTGTCGTAGCATTAACTGTAGTAGCATTAGCTGTTGTAGCATTAGCTGTCATAGCATTAGCTGTTGTAGCATTAGCTGTTGTAGCATTAGATGTTGTAGCATTCTGTTGTAGCATTAGCTGTCATAGCATTAGCTGTTGTAGCATTAGCTGTTGTAGCATTAGATGTTGTAGCATTCTGTTGTAGCATTAGCTGTCATAGC
>NW_013954243.1:18189-20405 GCF_001266775.1 Austrofundulus limnaeus
GTTCTAAGGAAAAACAAAAAATAAGGACTTTTCTTCCTTTCAATACAATTCGGTCAGTTAGTTGCCAAAAATAAAATCTCCTGAAGAAAAACCAGATTTCTGACTCACCGTTCACTCAATGAAGGAAACAATGGGAGCTGTTTTTCTGCTTTAAAACAACTCGAAGCTGCAGACGACTTTAAAACCAGGAGTTTGTCAGGAAGGCTGCTCCACAAGGAGCTAACGTTTTATGATGCTAATCAGACAGAATGTGGTTAACGCAGATCCAGTTAGGGAGAAACGATTGCTTTTTAGCAGGAAACTAAACKCCGATGATCATGCAGAGCAATCTAAACAGCAGTGGAGTAAGCACATTTAATTTGCTGCTAAATGAAATAAGTGTTAAACGAGAGCGAGCGTTGTTCTGCAGGCAGAAACCCCTGCAGTGTTTCACAAAACAACAAGCTCTCTGAAACTCCGACAGCAAAACGCCTCGAAGCCTCTCTGCTGCTCGGAGAAACTCGCTGAAGTCCCTCCTCAGCTCTCAGGTGGAACCAAAGCTCGTTACGACGAGGAGGCGGAGAAACGCTGAGGGCCCAATCAGAGGGCTCCTCCTCTGAGCCGTCAGGCCCACCACAGATCAGGGAGGACGAGGGGGACAGAGACGCCTGAGTCAGCCGGCTGCAGAGGTCCAATTAGAGTGGAGCCAGAAGAAACATCACCTGATTACACTCGATTCAAGATGGCCGCCACAGCTGAACCCAACCAKACTGTAACCATGAGGAGTAAAAACTGTTTTCATTCTGCTGAATGTCAGCTTCTGAATAAAAGCAGAATAAAAACAATGATTCCAGCARATGAGCTGGATGTGAACAGCTGATTATAATTATTTATCTTGGATTTTGTGTTTGCATTTGGAATTTGTTAAAGATTGTTCTCTAAGATATTACAATACCGTCAAATGTTTTTTACCTGTGTGTTTAAAAATGGCTGAATTATAGCCCTTTGTAAACTTAGCATTAGCATTAGAACAATGTTTTTGAAATATTCAGAGAACTATCTCCTAACAGAAAAGGAGGAAGTTTCCTCCTGAATGAGCTGAACGTTTCATTAACGAAGGATTAAAACATGACGTCTGCAGAGGAGACAAATATCAAACTGACTTTCAGACATTCGTCTCAGTTAATCATAAAATATGTTTTAGTTTTAAAACCAATCATCTAAATGCCTCATATGATATTTTGCTAACAGACCAACAGATACAAATCATTATCAGCCACCTGACAGCAGCTTTAAATCAAATGTTTTATCTTTCCTGTACTCTTTAAGTAATAAAATAAAAAAAAACAGGGATATTTGTCTGACCCCGCCTCTCGTCCATCCTGCATCAGCTGCAGATGTGGAGGTGTCCTCTGAAACAGATGTTCCAGTTTCCTGTTTGAAGGAATCACTGAGCTGTTCCACGTGTTTTAACACCCCMCTCCCACCCCGCCGGCCCCCCAGCAGGTAAACACTGAGACAGAAGAAACATTTGTTCTGCACAACAGACTTTAGTTCAGTTTTTCTCTGGAAGGATTTAAATTTAGAACCGACCCGTGTCACATGAATGAGCAGCGCGGGAATTTAAATCATAAAAAATAAAATAATTGAGACTTTTTTTAAAATRGGAACAACAACTCCCCGAGGTGAAGCCCCTCCTCCTCACTGTCGTCCCCCCTGATGGCACCAAACACCAGCAGGCTTGTTTTTTAACTTCCCATGATGCTTTGCAGGGTGGAAGAGGAGAGTCTGGGCCTGAGAGACCAGTTAGAGCAGCTAACCCCCCCATTAAAAGTCTTCCTGCAGCGCCCCCGCAGGACTCCGTGGTTTTTATCTGGTTCTCAGCATCAACAAGCTCATCTGCCTGACGGAGGCCAAGGAGGAGGACGGGACCAAATCAAAGCAGAACCAGAGGCTCCTGCGGGGTCCTCGGGGGTCCTCGGGGGTCCTAAAGGACGAAGACGGGGGCTAAAAAAACAAAACTGTTTATAAAGATGAGCTGAAACAGAGCTGAGCTGAGTCCGCTTTAAAAACTGGACCCTTCAGATCCTCAGAGCGGTCAAGTGAAAAACTACTTCTTCTGCAGAAAATAAACAGCTTTGTTCTTCAGCCCGTCAGAGACAAACTGATCTRAACCTCACAGTGATACTGGAGTAAAAGTACAAGTATCTTACCATTAATGTACTTTGGTAAAATCT
>NW_013954243.1:20795-22654 GCF_001266775.1 Austrofundulus limnaeus
GTAACAACTCAGAATGAATAAAACAGGAGTAACAACTTTCTACTTCTTACCTTTTTAAAAATGTAGTGAGTAGAAAGTACAGATAATTGTGTAAAAATGTAATGAGTAAAAGTAAAAAAGTACGCTGAAAAATGATTACTCAAGTAAAGTACAGATACCCAAAATTTCTACTTAAGTACAGTAACAAAGTATTTGGACTTATTTACTTTACAACTCTGAATATATAAATATATATTCACAAACGTCTTGGTACTAGGCTACATCCAGTATATCTGCTATGTTCTGCTGCAGTGTGACATGATTTGTGTTATTTACAGCTGTGGTGGATTGTGTACAAACTAATACGGGATCAGAATGATATGTATTTATACTTCTCATCCAACCACAATTAAATTCACTCTATCCAGGAGGATAATATTTTTTAACAACAAGCTGTAATGAAATACCATGCCATCTTTATTTATAGAGCACTTTAAACACCCACAGGACCAAATAAAACATAATAAAACATGACACATAATAAACACATAATAAAACATGCATACATGCATAAAATCAATAAAAACACAAAAACATGAAAACAACACTACAACTTGTGTTGAAAGCCCAGAGAGAACAGATGAGTTTGAAGAAGAGATTTAAAAACAAACAGGGGCRACACCTGTCTGACGTCCAGAGGAAGGTGGTCCCATCATTTAGGAGCTGCCACAGAAAAAGCTCGGTCACCTCTGAGTTTACATTTGTGTTGGGCACAGTCAGGAGCAGCTGACCTGAGGGATCCACAGGGCCTGTAGGGTTGTAGAGGACCTGACAGGTCCGGTGAGGCAAGGCCATTAAGAGCTTTTAAAGAAAATAAAACTTTAAAACAATCCTAAAATATACAGGCAGYCAGTGCAARGAGGCTAAAACAGGAGAAACRTGATCAAACTTTGGTGTGCCAGTTAAAAGACRTGCAGAGGTGTTCTGTACCTCTGCAGCTGTGAGACACAGGACTCACTGATGCCTGTAAAAGTGTTACAGTCCAGCAGAGTGGTAACARAARCGTGGACTACTGTCTCAAAATGTTYCTGAGGCAGAATCGGCTTTACTTTAGCCAGATGGTAAAAACTTGATTTCACAACTGTTCTGATGTGGTTCTCTAACTTAAGTCCTGAATCAACTTTTATGCCTGGATTAGTAACCAAAGGCTTGATGTACTGGGACAGTGAACCAACATCCACATCAGGTGTTTCAGTGGAGCTTCCAAAGATCATCAGCCTAGGTTTGTTTTCATTAAACTTTAAAAAAATTCACTGCCGTCCAGGCTTTTATTTCCTCTAAACGTAAAAACAGAGGGCTCAGAGAGTTGGAGTCTTTTTTCTTTGAAGAGACACATATATCTGGGCATCATCGGCGTAACAATGAAAAGTGATACCAAGAGCCGAGTGGGAGCAGGTAGTGTGAAGATGAGGGGTCCTAAAACTGAGCCCTGTGGGACCCCACACAAAAGAGGAGCAGAAGAGGATACACTTTCACCAAGAAGGACGCAGAAAGTACGCCCAGCTAGGTAGGACCTAAACCAGTCTAGAGCTGTCCCACCAGTGCACCCCCAGTGCTCCAAACAGTGAATTAAGATATGGTCCACTGTGTCAGAGGCTAGAGGTGGGCCATACTGGGAATTATGGTGTCGATCCGATACCAAGTAAATACAGGGCCAGTATCGCCGATATTGATACCGATACTTTTCAAGCTTCATAATTTGAAAAGATCCAAAAGATCCAGGATAGAATTTCACCAAACGTTGTACGTGACAACAAAATACTTTATTATAACAATCAACAATAAAGCAGAAACAAACCAGTTTCCTTTAACATTAGGAA
>NW_013954243.1:22900-24066 GCF_001266775.1 Austrofundulus limnaeus
CCTGCTGTAAAACAGCAATTATGCTGAGTCAGGCTTGATTTTTAGTAATCTTTTCCTGTTAAATCAATAAATCAAATCAAATCAATATTCAGGGCGGCGAGCGGCMTGGCCTCACCTCGCCTCGCCTCTCCTCGGCCCAATCACATTAGGTTAGAGATCCTGCAGGAGGGTGAGGGGAAAGCCAATGASACGCCCAATCAAACCCAAAAATATGAGCAGCCAGGACCACAGTGAGACACGCTCTGCATCCAGATCATCAGCAGAGTCCAGAAACATCTGAACAAACAAGAGGAACACCTAGAGCTGCAGCACTGTGCTCGCTATTCATTTGTGTTAGCATTGGAGAGGCTAGCAACCAGCATGGATAAGCTGGTGTTAGTGTCAGAGAGGCTAGCATGGATACACTGGCTTATCCATGCTAGCCTCTCTGATGCTTCCATCAGATCCATCAGAACTGGAGCAGAGAGAGGGACTGATGGTTGCAGCTGTGGGAGATGTTTCAGCGATAAATCAGCTTCTTCTGGTAATTCAGATTTTTTTCAGCTGAGCGGCTGTAGATGGAGTTAAAACTTCACATTCCTCATCCAGTCTGCTGCAGGACAGAAGCCTGAGTGGACCTGGTTAGTGCCCATTTCTTTGGGTTTCRTGATTCCAGAAGAAATGAACCAAAGTCCAGACTGACAGATTTTTATTGCAGATTTTAAATAATTTACGCATCAGTTCCATCAAACTAAAGGACAGTTTGTCCAACCAAAGATAAGACAYCTGTCCTCGTCTCCAAGAACTGGTTTTATTTTTCCATCTCCAACAAACAGCTGTGAAAGAGGCAACAAACACACACTGATGTTTGTGTTTGTTTGGTGTGAATGATTGTACCTTCAGGAACACACACTGTGTATAAACGTGTGTTTTGTGCTGCAGCTCTCAGTATTTACATGTGAGGACATGAAAACGAGCCGCCTCTCCTCAGCCCAACACATGATGTAACCGTGTGAAAACCTCCTCGCTGAGCTGAGGACGATCTCTGATTAGCCTGAGAGATGATCTTTTTCTGTCTGTGTTTCAGCTGCAGATGAAAGAAAACATCCTGGTGTCTGGATCACCTGATGGGAGTCCACCTCCTGGTGACTGGATCACCTGATGGGAGTCCACCTCCTGGTGACTGG
>NW_013954243.1:27991-30002 GCF_001266775.1 Austrofundulus limnaeus
GTGACAGCACCTCATGGAAACTGACTAACATCCCACCGCTGGTAYAAAATAAAATGATCCATTTATTCCACYCCAACAWCAAYGGTACCTCAAAACACCACTAAAAGTACTGGAACACCTCCCATCAGCAAGTCAGTCGTTTTGATACAACCTGTTGCCGTTCGGGCCGCTCTATAAAAAGATTGATATAAAGTTATAGAGATCCTGTTTCTGAGGTGGATAACAGCAGGTGCTGCCATTAGTTGCATCAGACAGCAGAGGACAGTTTRTCCAGCCAATGGCTTCCTCTGCTCTCTGACTCCACTGACAGGACCAGGTCAGCTGACGAGCAGAGAGGACCTCATGTCAGTGGAAACTGAAGAGCTCAGTTTACAGGATGAAGATCTGAGAGAAGAACCTTTGAGGTRTAGAAWATACCACGTCTTAATGAAGAGAGGACTCTGAAACAGGCTGGTTGAACAGCAAGAATCTTTATTTTTGCAGTCCAKGAGATTACAGCCAAAAACCAATTTGTGGCCTTCAATACCAAATGATTCACCAAGTAAGAAGATGAAGACGAAGGCCAAGAGCAGGGGCGYACAAGGCTCTTTATAGGCTTTCACAGATGTACCATAAATCTTGTCACGGAATACCTTAAGCATTCTTCTTCCTAATATGGTCATATGTGCCGAGCTCTAAAGCTAGAGACTAAGAGACATCACATCTGTGCATTCCWGAGAAGAGGCCCCCCACTCTTTGGACACTACACCTTCAACATTAGAAATCTAAGAGATCATTCTGACTGGACCTGGACCACATGTTGGACATGTTTCAGGTCCATCAGAACCCAGAATGGATCAGTTTAATGCATCAGTGTGTTCAGACTCTGCCTGCAGAAACCCACACAGTCCTGTGATTATTTTTCATTCCTCTGTGRCATTTCCCTGACATCAGAGCGAAGGGGACCAGTGTCTCCGTCTCATCCAGCAGATGCTGCCGCTCGCCGGGACAAACTGCGAGTCCAGACCTGAATTTAATGAGTTGATTTCCTGCAGCAGATCTGAGGCGGACTCGTCGAGGTTTCCCTGAAGCCAGTGGGACGGTTGTTGTTGTGAGGCGGCGTGCGTTTGGTCGGCGAGGCCGCTGATTCACCACACCGTGATCACACAGTCTCCTCGTTAATTAAAGTTYCATTAGACGAGTCTGCAGGGAGCCTGCGTCTCCCAGACAAACTCCCGTCCAGATGGCTGCTGATACCAGGCCTCGGAGGACGCCTCTTTTGTTTTCACTCCCACACAAAGACAAATCTCACATTTCTGTCAGCTTAAACAAACTTCCTGTTAATTGTTGTTGATCAAACAGAGAAACTTCTCGTCACATCTGGACGTCTGGACGTCTTAATGATGTGACGGCTGCTGGAATTACAGCCATTTGTAAAGCTCGTCAAGTCATTTTTTATTCATGGCGGAACACATGAAGTGATGAAAGTCAGAAACTCTGCCAAGAAAAGAAGGAATCAGTTTGGAGTGAGATGTCAGAAAGGCTGTAAAACTCTGAAATACAAATAAAAAAAACAGCCAAAGGAAAATTTTATAACTAATCAGGACTGGGTGTAAAAAGATGGGCAGAGGTTCTAAAGCTTTTTTCAAAATAAAAGCCTTTAAATCTCCATCTCCTGTATTTAATCTGTATTTATAATCCTATTTTTATTTTGCAAAAAATGGCCACAAGAATTATCACAAGAAAACATCACTATCACCCATCTAATATATTGTTTCATCAATTAAAATGATTGAAATTTCATGAGTTGGTTGAATATCATATTCTGCAGGTTATGTATAAAGCTCATAAAAATGTGTTGCCGTCAAACATCCAATCATATTTTGTAAAGAGGGAAAGCTGTTATAATTTGAAGGGATTACAAATGTTTGTTAAATTGAAAATCCAAACAAATCTGAAGCACTTCAGTGAAAGATATAAGACTATAGAATAATCTGGAAAATGATTATAAAAGCATTGGATCAGTTAAGTC
>NW_013954243.1:30528-31922 GCF_001266775.1 Austrofundulus limnaeus
TATATAATCTGATCAACTGATTATTATGATAATAATCACACTTTAAAGCTTCTTTTAAAACTGGGTTTCAGTTTGGAGTTAATCTCTTCAAAATAAGAGCTCATCTGTTTTGATCATGGCTATAATAATTCAAATAAAACCAGTGTTTCTCCTACAAGCAGTGTGTTAAAGTGGATCAGGTTGGGCTGTTTTTCCTGATGATTAGCAGCCACAGATGTGTCTGCCGGAGGTTTCCTCAGAGTTTTTAGCTGACGGAGCCGCTAACCTCAGGCTGTAAACACTGATGTGAGGCTGTTAGCAGAGGGAATATCACAGTGAACCTCATCGTGTTCTTACTGCTCCCATTTATCACAGCACATTGTTAACTTTTTACTGCTGACTTCCAGGAGGAAAGTCTTTACAAACCTGCAGACTTCAGTCTGAGTCGTAAAGAAAAAGCAGCTCGCTCCGGTGCGAGCTGAGGGAAAAAGAATTACAGATAATGGAGCATAAAGATCACAACCACCGTTTTTTTTCCAACAGYCGTAACTCACCGTGAAGTACATTTCATTACTCTGCCTTTAAAATGCAAATGAAGAGCCTGTTTGTTCTGTTCATGGGCTTTGTTGGAACTTATTTGGCTGCTTAATTGCTTCTCAGATACAGAAATTTACTAAAATAAACTGTAATTGTCTGATAAAACTTTACAAAGCATCATTTAAAGCAGAGGAGAAGCATAAAACACAGAGTGTACTACATATATACTTATTTTACTCTAAAAATGAGTACATAAAATTTCCTTTTATTAACTACATTTGATGTACTGAAGAATAGTAGAGTGAAGTAAACTTGGCCTTATACTGAAAAGTACAAAGAGAAGTTTAAGTCTAAGTACATTAATACTAAGACTTAAACTTGTATATTTTTTAAATATTATATAAATACATCAAAGTTCTCAAGATTCTGTTTTATTTTGTAAAAACATTATAGTGTAGTGTACAAACAGTATCTTTAAGAATACTTTAAGAAGGATATTTCAGTATATAAATAGTATTCTACAAGTAGTGTACTTAAAATATAATACAACAACTGAAATGGCAAAAAAAGTATTGATTTTAGTAATGAAAGTCTTGGTCTTGAATTGGTCTAAGTATGGCAGTTTAGAGAAAAGTATGATTTAAATATAATTCAGCTAAAATGTCAACCACAAGTATACGTAGTATTCTATTAGTATAGATGAGTGTACTTGAATGTATAATTTGGTAAACTTAATATCCTTAAAGTGAATTTTTATAAACTGAAAATGTCCCAATTTAGTCTGAATAAGTATTAAGTCTAATAAAATATTCGATTTAATAATTTAATACTATTTCATTTAATATTTTTTCTTTTTTGCTTTTTGTTGAGCGTTAGTG
>NW_013954243.1:32456-33893 GCF_001266775.1 Austrofundulus limnaeus
CAATTATGCTGAGTCAGGCTTGATTTTTAGTAATATTTTCCTGTTAAATCAAAAAATCAAATCAAATCAACAGGTGTGCAGTATACTTGATGTATTTAAACTTATACTCATGTGTGCTTAATAAAATGAACATTAAAAACACTAGTTTTTGCTGATGGACTGCTAAATAAAAGCTGAAAACAGTAAAACAGAAGCAATGTTTGTGTTATTTAGTAACAGTGTAGTTTTGTAAATTATATTTTGTTTGAATATAGTCTGGGTTGAAAAGTGGCAGACATAATTTATTCTTCTTCTGCTACCTTTCATTTTATTTTGATTTGTATATTTTTTGGTATATTTTTATTATTGTATATAGTATTTTTAATGAAATTAATAAAATCTTGAATTGAATTGAAAGAGGGCTAATATTTGTTAGCACAAATCTAAGTGAGCAAAACAGTTAAAATTAGCAACACTGTAAAAATCTAAAAACTTTCTGCTGTTTTTAAAAGTTAAAATAATCTTTAAAAAGTTAAAAACTAACAGTTTGATGCACTAACATAGCACGGATTGTGCTGAGTCAGCASTCCCATATTTACCAGTTTAGCTGTAAAACATCATTTCTTATCTGCAGCCCTCTTCGTCTGAAGTCACATCATTTTCTCCGTGGCAGAAGATGTGTTTGTGTAAAGATGGCTGCTCCCTCCTGCTGCAGCTGAGACAAACAGCGTGTTTTCTGTGCTGTTTTGATAAAAGCCTATCTGAGAATGTTTCCATATGTGGACGCAGGAGCTCATCACGCCGCGCCGAGGATATGAAGACGCCGTAACAGTCGCCATCTGACTCCCGGCAGCTGCGTGGAAACAAATCTCTGTCAGCCTGCGCCGGCAGCTCGCTGTAAATCAGCATGTGGCAGAAACATATTTCCTGCCGCTCTGTGCGCGGCCCTGYGAGGGGGGGGCGGCAGGCCGAGTCACAGCGTGTCGGTGTTTGTGTGGCGGGGGGCTGAGGACGACTCTAAACTGTCAAATGACCCGCATCTGTGAGGAAAATCTAATGAAAACAAACGAGCAGATAAATAAGCTGGAGATGTGAAAACCAGGGCTCATAGATCTTCAGCACAGAGACGCACTGCTCAGGTGTGACATCCTGCACCTGACACACCTGACAAATGACCCCGGGGGGGAGGAGGGGGTGGGGGGGGCTCAGTTCACAGAAATACATCTGCTTTTTTAAATTAAAGTCTGTCTATGGAGCGTGATTTATGTGATACTTCTTTGGTTTTAACTTGACTTTTAATCAGTTTACTCACATTGATGGAGAAAAACTTGTTTTTTTTTATAATTCTTTAAAGGCATGATTAGTTGTAACATTAGACTTTATTTGTGAGCCATCATATCGAAATGAGGACTAATTAAAATTAGGTCAAAATGACCTAATTACATTTTCAGATTCTTG
>NW_013954243.1:34893-37224 GCF_001266775.1 Austrofundulus limnaeus
CAAGAATCTGAAAATGTAATTAGGTCATTTTGACCTAATTTTAATTAGTCCTCATTTCGATATGATGGCTCACAAATAAAGTCTAATGTTACAACTAATCATGGATCCCTTTAAAAAAACGTGCAGATTCACCTCCTCTGCTTCAAAGCTCTAACTTTTGTCTTTAAAAGAGACATAATTATTATAAAAGTGCTGTTTTTTTTTTCTCTCGTTGAAGCGTTTAGCCCCCCGCCCTGACCCCCGCCCCACCCTGAGACGACACGTTTCCTCTCAGCTCCTCTGTTCTCCTGGCTGAGCCGGTTGAAGTGGAATTACACCTGGGTGCAGCTTCACCTCCTGCACCAGGGAGGCAGATTATTCCTCAGGTTCATGATAATAAAGTGTGGCAGTGAGGCCCCCCCTGCACCGGGGGGCTCACTGCTTCCTCTGCAGCGACACACACAACAATATGAACACAAAGACGGCTGGATTTATCAGTCCACCTGCTTAGCAGTAGGTGTGCAGCAGGAATTAGCGTGAGGCTAATCTGCTGCTGGTTCTCCAGGTGTTGAGTTAAAGACGCTGCTCACCTGCTGACCTCTGACCTGTTCTGCAAAGACTGAATTAAACCCGTTTGTTTCCTGTCAGCTTCGCTCAGCAGGATTTAGTCTTTCATCAGTAAAGATCAGGAGGTTTAAGAGCAAAAACAAGACGTTAAAAAAGAGAAAACRTTTGTCCCAGCTGAGGAACCTGAGTCCTTTAAAACACGAAGGATCTGATGGATCTGTTTGGGACTGTACAACTCCAGACCAKGTCAGGTGGTCTTGATTGGTGTTGGTTCTGGAGTCTATCAGAACCAGTGGATTCAAACCGACATCACTTCACAGCAGAATCTAACTGAACTAATTCAACTAATTAAATCAGATTTTTATCATTTTCCAGTTTTAATTCTGATTYATTCAAACCTCCTTTAAAACATCATCACATCACCTTTTGTCCAGTAATTTCATCAGAAGCTGGACTCAGAACCAGCGCAGTGGTTTGAGGCTGAGGCGACTTATCGGCCCGTGACCTTTGACCCTGACCGTGACCTTTGACCCTGACTGTGGAGGGATAAATGAGTTGCCATTAAAGGGGCTGAGCGCAGCGGCAGTTTATGCTAATGAAGGTCGATCCTTCCACCTGTGTAGGAGCGATAACCTCCCTGCTAATCCTGGCCTCTCCACCTCCTGCTGGCCTCCTGTTCAACACTTTCATTAGAGTCTAATCAACGCCCCGCAGACAGGAAGTCAACTTAAAGACCGGCGCCACGCAGACAGGAAGTCAACACGCTCGACTTAAACAACATCTGCAGACGAAGGGGAGAGGAGCTGCCTTAAAGGGCCAGCTGCTCTTTATTCTTTAAAGTCCACAGAAGACACAGGATCCTCCCTGAGACCAGCTCAGAGACGTCCTGACTAAAAAAACCTCCTCACACAAACCTGGACCAGATGGATCCAGACCGTCCAAAACTCTGCTTCTGTGACGGTTCTGGACCTGGTCAGGGCTCTAATGCAGAAAAGTGGGCTTATTTTTATTYAAAACCCTTTAATAAAACCTTTAAATGTATGAAATTTAAGAAGAACTTCTAATTTGTCYCGGTCAGAACGTGTTCTGCCAAGAACTGGACCGCTCCAGCGATCCCAGAGTGTCCTGTGAGGACGGGCAGGACGCTGCTGTCAAAGTGTCGTGTTTTTAAAGAACAGAACGGTTGACCTTTAGCTGAAGGTTGGAAGACACATTTAGTCTGAAGAAACCAGCATCAGAGAAGAACCAGACTGTTCTGGACCAGGGGCGGAGCCAGACGGGTGGCCACTGGCCACTGATTGGCCACTCTCAAATGATTGACAAGTAGGGGTGGGGATTACTTTTGGCCATAATAGGTGGTCCGTTAGAGCTCAAAGTGAATATCTGTCATGCAGCTGAATCATCTGAAGAATACGAACATTTCTAAACCACTGAAGCAACAACTGCACCACAACATATTTCAGCTCAGTGTTCGTAAAACATGGCTGAAGTCAAACTATTTCAAGTTAGCTTTGGTGGCCATCTTAGATTTTGTATTTACATTCAAATTTTGTTAAAGAGTCTTCTTGGCTACTAATAATTTTCAGCCGTGTATTTAATGTAAAATTAGTATTAGCAGTTAGCTTAAATTGGGACTATCAATTATTCTTGGCTACACCAAAGCTGAAACCATCTGAAACAAAAAACTAAGTGAAACCATCTGAAAACCATCTGAAAACCAGTTAAAACCATCTGAAAACCATTTGAAAACCAGTTGAAACCATCTAAAAACCAGCTGAAACCAGC
>NW_013954243.1:38224-41641 GCF_001266775.1 Austrofundulus limnaeus
AGTTGAAACCATCTAAAAACCAGCTGAAACCAGCTGAAACATCTGAAAAACAGCTGAAATACCTCAAAACCAACTAAAACCAGTTGAAAACCAGTTGAAACCATCTAAAAACCAGCTGAAACCAGCTGAAAACCAACTAAAACCAGCAGAAAGCCAGCTGAAACCATCTGAAACCCTCTGAAAAACAGCTGAAACCAGCTGAAAACCAGTTGAAACAATCAAAAACCAGCTGAAACCTCCTGAAGCAGAAAACTATCTCTAAAAACCAGCTGAAAACATGTAAAAACCAGCTAAAAACAGCAGAAAACCAGTTGAAACCATCAAAACCAGCTGAAACCCACTGAAAATCCAACCCATTCTCACGCCCAAGTCGTCACATAGTGACGCTTTGGCAAGGTTCCCTCTACGTCCGATTTTGACGCACAGGGTACCCCCGTCACGTCAGTTAGTGACGAGATGGGGCGGAAGCTGTTGTCATATTTTCAGAAAGTGTATAAAATGCGCAAAAACGAACGTTCCAAAGCCTGAAATTACCTTTGTTCACTTTAGACATCCTGTCCATGACCGTAGTAGCTAAAATTAACCATTTTTAGAAAATGTACGAAATTCACGTAAACATGTTCCAAAGCCAGAAATTACCTAATATTCACCATGGACATCCTACCCCTGATCCCAGTACCTAAACTTAACCATTAATCCTGATCCCTCATGTTAACCTCAGACCCCTGACGCAAAGACCCCTGGTGGCGCAACCCGGAAAAGCCGCGGGCGTGAAGGACTGACGCGAGTGGGGTACCTGATGCGTCAAAAGAAGACGCAGAGGGAACCTTACCTTAAGCGTCAATATGTGACGACTTGGGAGTGAGAATGTGTAGGAAAATCAGCTAAAACATCTGAAAAACAGCTGAAACCAGCAGAAAACATCTCTAAAAACCAGCTGAAAACCAGTTGAAACAATCAAAAACCAGCTGAAACCATCTCAAAACCAGCTAAAACCAGAAAACCAGTTGAAACCATCAAAAAACAGCTGAAACCCACTGAAAACCAGCTTAAACATCTAAAAACCAGCTGAAACCATCTAAAAATCAGCTAAAACCAGCTGAAACCTCCTGAAAACAGTTGAAAACAGCTGAAATCATCAGAATAACAGCTAAAACCATTCGAAACCATCTAAAACCAGCTGAAACCAGCTGAAAACCAGTTGAAACAATCAAAAACCAGCTGAAACCTCCTGAAGCAGAAAACTATCTCTAAAAACCAGCCGAAACCATCTAAAAACCAGCTGAAACCATTTAAAAACCAGCTGAAATCAGCTGAACAAAAGCACTTTTGGAGTTCATGCAGAAGAAAATCCTTCATTCTTAACTARTAAAAAATTAACTGGAGACTTTGTTTCTTTATTTGTTTCCCACAGATCAGATGAAACCTAAAACAGAAGTTTGTATTAACTGAGTACTTTTACTTTGGTAAAGTTTTTAAGTTTTTTTTTTTTTTTTTTGAGGATTTGTAGTTCTACCAAGTATTTTTTATTGTAACTTTTAGTGTTATTTTGTTACCTTTAAAGGGATTTCTAGTTTTTAGTCAAGATTTTTGGTTGTGTTCCCTCTCTCTTGCTGCTCTGCTGGGCCACGCCCACCTCACCTGAGCTCACAGGTGTGGGACACTTCAGGTTAATCAGTTTGTCTTTATATTCTCTGTCGGTTCCTCGGTGCGGCTTTGTAACACTTTTGTGTCAGATGTGGCTCAGTTTCACTTGTGTCTGTTCTCCACAAGCTGTGTTTTACAGTTTGCTGCCTCGACAGCCTTCTTTTCTTTCTTTATTAAAATACATTTGTTTTCTGAAGCTCGGTGCCAAGACTTGTTTGTCTGCACTTTGGGTCAAAAAACTAACACAAACCATGACAAATTTACACAACCAAGTCATGTCAGCTGGTTCCACTGAATCTATAGAGTAAATTTACTGGTTTTCTTTAACATTACTCAGCTTTATTTAGTGGAACCAGCTTGATTCAGTAAATTCAACAGTTTTATTTCTTAGTGTGTAAAAGTACTTTTACCTTCCAGGTTCTTGTGAACAGTTTTACTGAAGTACTTTTCAGTGAAAGTAATGTTCTGTTCAGGTATTTGTTTTTGTTGAAGTACTCGCTGAGCTCTGGTGAAAATATTAAGTCTGAGAAGTTTTTCTTCTGAAAACTCAAAGTTCTTCAGTTTGTTTCAACATGAAGATGAATTCATGAAGTCAGGCTGTCAGGTGACAGGCAGCTCCACACCTGTGTGTGTGTGTGTGTGTGTGTGTGTGTGTGTGTGTGCCGGCTCTCCCCGGGGCTGTCCTCCTCATCCTGTGATTTGCAGCGGGAGTTGATCAGACACCCAACGATCAGGCTGGCGGGGGCTTCGGCTGATTTGTCGAGGCCTCGTTTCTTGACTCCAGGAGGTGAAGGAGCTGAGCCGGGAGCTAATCTTCATCCTGTGCAGCCGAGGATGAAGAGGAGACGTCCAGGTGAAGAAGAAGAGACAAACCTTCATCCTTTAAATGTTGCTGATAATCCGACTTCCTGAGCTGCAACTTTTACAAACTGATCAAGTGAAACTAAACGACTTTCTGTGGCTGCGAGGAGGAAGATGATGATGATGATGATGATGATGATGGGAAGAAAAACATAAACAAAACATTTTGTTTTATAATTCTTCCATTTCCCCTCCTTTCAGAGCCACAGAAAAGCTTCAGATATGGATCAATCACCTATTTTCTGTAATTTTCTGGGACGTTTCTTTGAAATTGAAAAATAATTTAGTTTTTTTTTCCTCAGATTGTCAGAAACACAAAATCCCAGCTGGAACTGAGTGAGTCGGAGTTATTTTTGTTTGTTTGTTTCTCCTCATGAATCTGATTTTTAAAGCTTTCAGACAATAAACAGCTTTAAGTTTCCAACAAAACAAGAAACTGAAGTTTGTCTCAGCAGCTGTTTTACAGCTGTGTCGTCTCCAACACACACTGAGCTACGGAGCACTCAAACTGTCAGAGACAGAAATACAATCAGAAATATCTAAAAGGAACAATTAATAAATAAAGTGCAACAGTTAAATTAAAAAGGAGAACTTTACCTCATGTTTTATCATTTCATTCGCCTTCAGATGTATTTTTATGGGTTAGTTCCAATAAATTGTGTATTTTAGCACATAATTTACATTTTATTGTTTTTTTAAATATTTGTGACCAATCACATCGAAATGAGGATTAAATCAAATTTGGTCAAAATGACCTCTAATCATATTTTCAGATTCCTGCTTTAAAAACTACATTTTGATGAGATCATCCTGATATCATCAGTACATCCAGAGATATTATCTAGTTTGTCTTTTTGTTACAATAATGCATAAATATTTGCTCTAAATCCTAATTTAATATCATTTTAA
>NW_013954243.1:44137-44544 GCF_001266775.1 Austrofundulus limnaeus
ACCAGATCCACCAGACCTGAACCAGATCCACCAGACCTGAACCAGATCCACCAGACCTGAACCAGATCCATCAGACCTGAACCAGATCCACCAGACCTGAACCAGATCCATCAGACCTGAACCAGATCCACCAGACCTGAACCAGATCCATCAGACCTGAACCAGATCCATCACACCTGAACCAGATCCATCACACCTGAACCAGATCCACCAGACCTGAACCAGATCCATCAGACCTGAACCAGATCTATCAGACCTGAACCAGATCCACCAGACCTGAACCTGATCCATCAGACCTGAACCAGATCCATCAGACCTGAACCAGATCCATCAGACCTGAACCAGATCCATCAGACCTGAACCAGATCCACCACACCTGAACCAGATCCATCAGACCTGAACCAGAT
>NW_013954243.1:45544-46416 GCF_001266775.1 Austrofundulus limnaeus
GTTTAATAGGAGCCGAAGCTAAGGGCTAAGCTAATACAATAAGGTTTAATAGGAGCTGAAGCTAACTGCTAAGCTAATACAATAAGGTTTATATGGAGCTGAAGCTAATTGCTAAGCTAAAACAATAAGGTTAATAGTAGCTGAAGCTAACTGCTAAGCTAAAACAATAAGTTTTAATAGGAGCTGAAGCTAACTGCTAAGCTAAAGCAAAAAGTTTTAATAGGAGCTGAAGCTAATTGCTAAGCTAATACAATAAGGTTTAATAGGAGCTGAAGCTAACTGCTAAGCTAATACAATAAGCTTTAATTGGAGCTGAAGCTAATTGCTAAGCTAAAACAATATGGTTTAATAGGAGCTGAAGCTAATTGCTAAGCTAATACAATAAGGTTTAATAGGAGCTGAAGCTAACTGCTAAGCTAATACAATAAGCTTTAATTGGAGCTGAAGCTAACTGCTAAGCTAAAGCAATAAGGTTTAATAGGAGCCGAAGCTAAGGGCTAAGCTAATACAATAAGGTTTAATAGGAGCTGAAGCTAACTGCTAAGCTAAAGCAATAAGTTTTAATAGGAGCTGAAGCTAACTGCTAAGCTAAAGCAATAAGGTTTAACAGGAGCTGAAGCTAACTGCTAAGCTAATACAATAAGCTTTAATTGGAGCTGAAGCTAATTGCTAAGCTAAAACAATAAGGTTAATAGGAGCTGAAGCTAACTGCTAAGCTAAAGCAATAAGGTTTAATAGGAGCCGAAGCTAAGGGCTAAGCTAATACAATAAGGTTTAATAGGAGCTGAAGCTAACTGCTAAGCTAAAGCAATAAGGTTTAATAGGAGCTGAAGCTAACTGCTAAGCTAAAACAATAAGGTTTAATAGGAGCT
>NW_013954243.1:48323-49272 GCF_001266775.1 Austrofundulus limnaeus
GACCTGAACCAGATCCATCAGACCTGAACCAGATCCATCAGACCTGAACCAGATCCATCAGACCTGAACCAGATCCATCACACATCTCCTGCAGATTTTGTGCAAAAATCTTCATCAATAATTCAGACGAGAGTTTTATTATTCATGAAAGGATGAAGAGAGCAGAGGAGGAGGATCCTCCTGAACCTGAACCTGAGCCTGAACCTGAACCTGAGCCTGAACCTGAACCTGAACCAGTCCTGAACGGTCTGTGCCAGATTAAAGCAGACTCTCAGCTCTGTTTAATCTGCTGTAATCTGGAGGCAGCAGCCTGTCACCTCCAGCTGCTTCCTGTTAATCTGAAAGTCTCAGACTGGTCTGGTTGGAGCTCAGAGACGTCAGGGAGTGAGAGCAGCTTTGAGGATGTTGAAAGGGGAGCGTGTGACGGGACACGTCACAGGACGCTGCTCACATGTGAGCGTTAATGATGCTGATCGCTTCAAGACCATCATCCATCAGAACCAGAACCAGAACCACTTCAAACCCTTCAAAGTTTCCAGACACCTTTCATGATGCCTTCAAGGACACATCAACAAACACTTAAATATAGTTTTTGTATTTGTAACTTTTCCCGTCAAGTATTTTCTCTTTCTGCAGTTTAAACCTGAGTTTCTCCTCATTACAGGAATTTATCAGCCGAAGTGTGAAGTTTGTGAAGCTGCACAACCTCCCACCTGCTCTGTCAGACTCACTGTGGTGCGTTCAAGGACACTTCAAGAGCCGACACCAGAGCCTCGTCAGAAAATCAGACTGAGCAGCTGAACAACAAGTAAACAGAGTGAGAATCATCTGATACTCAGTCTGTAGATCTGCTGCTGCCTGCAGGAAACAACCAGTCTGAGTCTTAATCCAGGATTAGATGAAGATTATCACTTCATATCAGATCAGTTCAAACTGAAGGAGCCAACAC
>NW_013954243.1:50272-51222 GCF_001266775.1 Austrofundulus limnaeus
AACAATAAGGTTTAATAGGAGCTGAAGCTAACTGCTAAGCTAAAACAATAAGGTTTAATAGGAGCTGAAGCTAACTGCTAAGCTAAAACTGGCTGAAGGAGAGGAGCACTGATGACACAAAGGAACACAAAAGAACTGACAAAACACAAGAATTACAAAATTATAGTAACCAAAATAAAATAAACTTAATTAAAAAACACAAAACAAAGGACAAAAAAGCACAAAGGAAGCAGAATAAAATGTCACTACTGTGAATAAAAATAAAAACCTGAACCAGTATTTTTCTGATTGATGAATAAAAAACAGACAGTTTGAAAAATAAATAAAAGCATCACATGATTAAATCTAACTGTAGCTTAAAGCTCTTGATCTCAGGTGCTTCACAAACTGCACAGAGGAATGAAGCTAATCTGATGTTTTTAGGGTTTAATGAACATGTTGGAGTAAAATCAGAGTTTATTTAAGACTCAGAGTGAAGGTTTAAAGTCTTTGTGACACTTTGAGCAGAAACAAACGACTGCAGGTCCAACAGAACTTTTAATTGGGCTTTCTGCTGAATTAACCGGCGCCGACTGTGTGCAGAGAAGATAAATATGAAAGAAGCAGCAGACTAATTAAGACAGTCTTGTGTTTCCAGTCCGTCCTCTGTGATCCAGACCTCTCTGCAGGAAAGGTCAACTCTTCCACATGCAGAGCGTCTGCTGGTCTCAGCGTTCGTCCTCGTCCCGTCCGCTGCTGCGCTTTGTTTTCACCAGGTCTCTGAAAGACCATCAGCTGCTGCTCTTTGTTGGAGCTGAAACCAAGATGAATGTGTCAGACGGAGAGCAGCATGAATTAAACATGGCTGACGGATGAAGAGTCATGAGCAGTGTCCACTTTAATAAGGCTGAGCATTAAGAGCACACACACACACACACACACACACACACACACACACACACACACACACA
>NW_013954243.1:52222-52872 GCF_001266775.1 Austrofundulus limnaeus
GTCATATTTTAACCAAATGAAATAATAAATGCTATAAATTTGCTTGAGGAATGTGTTCATAAAAGCATAAAAAGTCAGATTTTTGTCTCGTTTGACGTCAATAAATTATGTAAAAACTGAGGTTTAGTTCAGAAACTTTCCTGCCGGCTGCTCAGACGAAGCTGAACTTAGAAAATAAGGTTTGTGTTCAACAAAGTGGCACAGTTTAATTTGTGGAGCAGGAGTGCACGGCTGCACGTGCACGCTAACGAAAGCCTGTCTGCTTGAAATTGGTGCAGAGGAGCAGCCATCGTGGCAACATGCAGACACACTCGTGTGTCTAATAGGAGCTGCAGCCAATGGCAGGCGGCGCTGACAGGCAGAACAAATGCAAACATCCAGGTCCGAGCAGGAACAACTCTTTCTTTATCCTCTTTGCACATTCTGCATGTCCGCCTCTGCTGAACGACTCGTCTGAGATTAGACAAGGCTTAGGCGGGAAAAGTTTCCACCAAACTCCACAAAGCTCTGAGCTCATGTTGAACAGATGCAGAAACTAAAGTTTGTCCAAAGTTTCTGTCAGGTTTTCTGCTCTGGAGCTTTTATGGAGAAGAACCATCGTGTTGCTCTGCAGAAACATGAACTTTATTAATAAAGTCTGGATGTTTATT
>NW_013954243.1:53872-54687 GCF_001266775.1 Austrofundulus limnaeus
CTCTGATTGGTCCAAAGTTTCCATTGATCTTACTGCCTCCTCAGGAACAGGAAGTGAATCTGATTGGTCCAGTGTTTACTCCTCAGGAACAGGAAGTGAATCTGATTGGTCCAGTGTTTACTCCTCAGGAACAGGAAGTGAATCTGATTGGTCCAGTGTTTACTCCTCAGGAACAGGAAGTGACTCTGATTGGTCCAGTGTTTACTCCTCAGGAACAGGAAGTGACTCTGATTGGTCCAGTGTTTACTCCTCAGGAACAGGAAGTGACTCTGATGTTGTGTTGTTGTGTTTCAGGCGATCCATATGACCATCAGATCAGCCAATCAAAGCCATGCTGACACGCAGGTCCAGACTCTGAAGGGCCTGATGAAGCTGCAGCTCAGAGTCAGACAGCTGAGCGACCAGGTCCAACAGATCCAGAAGGAGCAGGACTACCTGAGGGTCAGTGGAGGTGGGAGCTCACCTGAACGCAGCTTCACCTGTGGTTCTAAAGCCCTCCTTCATGTGTTCACAGCAGCTGGAGGACGACTTCCACAGAATCAACCACAGCACCAACCTGTGGATCTTCCTGTGGCCCGTCCTGCGCTCGCTCTACGTGGTGGTTTATGTGGTCAGCTTCACCAGCGCCTGGTAACACCCAGCACCAACTGATCTCCTCTACAGATGACAGGGTGACTGATGATGTCACTTTCAGTTTTATTTACAAAAAAACAAAACTATAAAACTTGTGTTCCTTTATAAAAATACAGTGATTTAGTTTCCTTAATCTGCTGATGTGTTTCAGGTGATCAGTAAACCCGAGACCTGCAGAGGAG
>NW_013954244.1:0-1454 GCF_001266775.1 Austrofundulus limnaeus
CACACACACACACACACACACACACACACACACACACACACACACACCCATGGCACAACTGATGGTATGTGTCTCATTTGTAACAAACAGCTCATCACGAGGGGCTTCCTGTTCACAGGGCACAGCGCTGCTACACAACATTAAATTGCACACACACACACAGACACACAACGTGCACATTGAGAGACACGTATCCATTGCCAATGAGGGATTGTGTGGGGGAGAGCCCCTCCCTGCCAGCAGAAAGAGCTCAAATCATGTAAAAAATGTGCCAGCTCAGCAGAAACTCCAGAGGCTCCAGCTCCTGTTGGAGGCGTGGCACAGCCACACCTCCCTGTTCAGGTGCCGGGTGGTCCGCCTCCTGGTTTGTCCAAAGATGACACCCCACCTTCACCCGTCACTAACCTCGATAACTGCAACATCCCAGGTTTAGGCTGCACTGACAGCCTGCTGTAAAAACGCTGACTCAGCAGTGTCTGCAGGGCTCAGGACTGTGTCCTGAAGCTGTCTCAGCTCTGCTCTGCCTCACCTTTCTGAGTCAGGTGGGCAGAAATGTCAGGGTTTTTCAGTCAGACCTGCCAGGCAGCGAGTGGTGATAAAGGACAATAAAGTAAAAAACAGTGCTATAAGTTAGTTACATGTTTTCATCATGCTAATAATGTGATGCTGTTATTACTGCAGTCAGATCCTTCCCTCGGTGAGGGAAGTTGTTGTCCTGCGGCGCTCCAAGGCCACAGAGTTCAGACAGGAAGTGTCCTCTCCCTCAGGCAGCTGCTTGCTTTTTGTTTGGCCTTACATTTCATTTGTTTTCCTCTTTTCTACCTGCAGCTGTGCCTGCCACGCCTCCTGCTTCCCTCATTTCTCTTTTAGCTCTTCAGTTTATTTCCTGACTGGGCTCAAACACATGGGCTCAAATGCTGATTAGTAGTTATTAGAAAGTAATAAAGTCTGAATGGTGGAGAGAGTCTGCTGTGTGACATCCTGACCCTCCGAGGAGGAGGAGGAGGAGCTACAGTCTCTTGTCGCTACATTCTACTGTCTGATGGGGCTGAGGGCTGCTGTGATTGGCTGCTCAGTCACAGGAAGGAGGCGGGACGTCCCTCACACCAGGTTGTGGTGGTTGTTCCTCTCGATGATGTCTGATGAGGGCAGCAGCTCCTTCTTGATGGGGGAGGGYGGGGGGGTGGTCAGCGCCATCCTGGGCTTGAACAGGTCCGATACAAAAAACACCTGGTGGACAGAAAAGAGCAGAACGGATGTGTTTATAACGTGTTTATTACTGTCTGTGACTCAAATGTGTCTTAAAGAAACCTTTGTTTGTCTACAGAGGACACTTTCAATTCAAGCTTTGTTTTTCCTTGTTTTAAAATTAAACTTTTTTACTTTATAATGACTCATTTTAAAGACTTTGTGTCAGTTTTACACACACACACACGCACACACACACACACACA
>NW_013954244.1:2454-31609 GCF_001266775.1 Austrofundulus limnaeus
GTCCTCCTCCCCGGCTCTGTCCCGGACCGTCCCCAACACGTCCTCCTCCCTGGCTCTGTCCCGGACCATCCCCAACACGTCCTCCTCCCCGGCTCTGTCCCGGACCGTCCCCAACACGTCCTCCTCCCTGGCTCTGTCCCGGACCATCCCCAACACGTCCTCCTCCCCGGCTCTGTCCCGGACCGTCCCCAACACGTCCTCCTCCCTGGCTCTGTCCCGGACCATCCCCAACACGTCCTCCTCCCTGGCTCTGTCCCGGACCATCCCCAACACATCCTCCTCCCCGGCGCTGTCTCGGTCTGTCCCTAACACCTCCTCCCCGGCTCTGTCTCGGTCTGTTCCTAACACCTCCTCCCCGGCTCTGTCTCGACCGACCCCCAACGCCTTGTCCTCTTCGGCGCTGTCTCGTTCGGTCACCACCACGTCCTCTTCCTCTGCTCTATCTCGGCCAGTCCCCAACCCGTTGTCCTCCCCTGCTCTATCTCGGTCCGTCTCCAACACGTCCTCCACGCCGGCTCTGTCTCGACCAGCCCTCAACACATCCTCAGTGAGGCCGGATGGTCTGGGGGCTGTGAAGGGGACGGTGCAGGTTCATAAACACTCTGTCCTGAGCACTCAGAGACCCACGGGTCCAGGCGTGACAAAAACAAGCACACCTGCCTCATTATCCTCTCCTAAGCCACGCCCCCCACCCACTGCTTCTCCGTTAGTGCCCCCAGGATCAAAGACGGGAGCCTCCACTCCCTTCTCTGTCCTCCTGAAAAGTGGTGGGAGTAAAGCCACCAGCGATGACGCGGTCATCATCACATCGCCTCAGACTCGACCACACAGCCTCGCGTCCATCCCACTAATAGTCCACAAAACCTTTCAGGCTTCTCGACTTGCCCAGATCTCACAAAGTAAACCTTCCCCCACCCCTCAGACAGTCTCTGGTGGTCAGACACAGCCACAGTCCAACTTCATTACCCCGATGCACGCCACCCTCACCAAATCCACCCACAGCAGCATCCCTCCCATCATCAAACTCACCCCCCGAACCCCCAACCAGACCGTCACCACCACCACCACCTCCACCTCAGCCTCACCGTCCATCTCTCAGACTCCTCGCTCTCAGGCCTCCCCCTCCGTTCACCAGTTTACTCCCAAAACCCCCACCGCCTTCAGGTCTCCGTTCTCAGGTGTCTCTGGAGGAGGAGGAGGAGGAGCTACAGTAGCCAAGCCGGTTCAGGGCAACTACACTCCTCCAAGCAGCCAGAAGACCCCAACCATTAACAGCACCGCCAACACCAGCCTTATAAACACTTCATCTGTAAGCAAGCATTCAGGAACCAGTGCCTCCCCCGCAGTGGCTTCTACTCCCTCAGGTCAGCGGCAAAGGACCGGAGGTGGGACACCTCAGGGGGCAAAGACGGTCGTATCTGTTCCACAGGTTTGTACAAACAGAGAAATAACTTGTAGTAGATGAGCTCCAGTGGTGGGCACAGCTAAACAAAAAGTCAGGTTCACTAACCACTAATCTACTAAACAAGAATCTTTAGTGGAAGCTAACTCTAACCACTAGCTGACAAGACGACTTGTTGTTAGTTTTCTACTGTTTTAATTTGAAAGGTGGGTGGGATCATCTGTGGCAAATGGGCCAATCCAAACCAGCTGTAGCTCTGTCTTACTTGTGATATTTCCAAATTGCCCCTTTTAAGAATAAAATCAAACCTTTTTATTGATACAGTTTGAAGTTAGTCAAACAACAAATAGCAAAAACTTTCTCTAACATATGTTAGGCATTATCTCTTTTGGTATTTGTCATTGAAATATTGTTAAACGTGTTATTTGTTTTTGATGCTCTTAGTTGGAAGTTAAGCTGCTCAAGAGGCTACGCCCAGCACAGCTTGTTAGAGGGGGTCATTTTTATTTAATTTGGGATAAATGGCTTAAAAGTTTAACACTTGTGAATTGTCAGTTGACTTAAAATTAGTAGAACCTAATTTAGCAGAAGCTAATTGGTCTGCCAACGGTTTCCAAAGTTAGCAAAAAGCTAATCTTCTAAATGAGAGGCTAGTTGCGATTTTAGCGGATTAGCAGAACAGTGCCCACCACTAATGAGTTCTAGTTTTGGTGTCAGCATACAGGAAAATAATTCAATCTGAGTTTATCTGATGGCAGACTTTCTTCATCATTCATCAACTCATGTCTGTTAAAAGAACAAAATATTTAGACTAATATCAGCAGAATGCAGTGTGTTTTACAAATAATCAGTGGGACAAACCAAACCTGCCGCTCGTTTCCAATTACACTGTGTCTGCTCAGGTGCAAAGCACAGAGGTGCTCTGAGAAGCAAGCACAGGTAATAAATAAACTGTGGTAAATGTGGAGGTCAGACAAAATTAATTAATTCTGTGGAAGACAGACTGAAAACAGTTAAAACTGTACCGCTGTTGTCTGTCTTTGAATCCATATTTCAAAATAAAATCCACACATTTCATGTGCATACATACGTTGCACTCTGCATATTGCTATCTGCTTTCCAAACAGAGTGATACGTTTTGACAGCATGTATGTATAAATATACCCATATATGTTTTAATATACACAGCTAGGATTTTGACTACCGTAAATGTAATGTTTTTGGTGAATTATTCTGAAAATACAGGTGTTGTGCTCATTCTTTTTCCTGTTGGTGCGGTGGGATCTTTGTAGATTGACTCCCCACTTGCGCTATCATCATGCAAAAATAGTATCAAATCAAATTTTTGTCAGATCACCATTTGCATGGCGATCCACAGTGTAAATGTTCTAATTAATATTAACGGGTGAGTGTTTACTGCGGGGGTCAGAGCCAACCGGTTCCGTGTCGAGACACCTTTCCTATGCCACGAATGTGATTCTTTGCCACTTTTCCAAACACCTGTGTGAGTTAGTTCTCCCTCACACACAACCACAACCTTGCTACACTCTCCATGACATCATGGAAGAATAACAGCTAATTTGGAAAAGACTCCTTCAGTGTGAAGGCAGTGATCGTTCCACATACACACACTACTCAACAAATAGGTTTTCCACATTTCTGAGAAACTCCCAGCTCCCCCAGAAACTGAGCTTGGCCAGTCCTGCTTCAAAATCTTGAGGATCAAATGCGTGTGTGTACAGACTCCACGATCTAACAAAGACCCACAAACCATCATGACCTCGCCATTGGAGTTTTGTGTGCTCAGAACCATAATGGACCTGAAGACCTTGAAAAGCCCTGGCTCATCTTTTCCATCCGAACTGGTTTGTTATGTAGTGTGAAGCTGTAACCATCCTCTGTCAGGTGGTTTGATGCCTCGACTGTTTTGTAACCTTTAAATTCTTTCCCTTTAATGTAAGTGTTTATGAGGTGAGTTGCAGGAGAGGTCTGAGTGGAAAAACACGAGTGTTTTCAGTGTTGTATGCATTGAAAATGCTCCTGAACTTTCTTGTAGCTTCATATTTCAGACCGTTTAGACCTCTGTACTGGGATTTTTTTGAGGAAATGGTGGAAATGCAAGGATACTTTGTCCCACTGACCAATTTGTGAAGCTTGTTGCTGAAGACAAAAATATTTAACATGTTTATCAGGAATAACACAAGACAATCAACTAACAAAAGGCCTCGGGCACCAAAACCTCATGTTTTTACAACTCGACTGTCCCCTGCTCAGGTCTCCACTACAGGAAGTGGCGGTCTTCTCAACTCGGCCTCATCTCTTCCCCTGGGGTTCGGGATGCTGGGGGGTCTGGTGCCTGTGTCACTGCCGTTCCAGTTCTCCTCCATGATGAACCTGCCTCAGCTCGGGACGGGAGGCTCCAGTCCGGCGACGAGCAGCTCAGCAGCCAGTAGCAACGCAGCGTTCTCCACCCTGACCCAGAGTGAGTAACGAACATGGGCAGACACTCGCCTCAGAAGGAAATGATGTGAACGAGTTTGATTCGAGACGCTCCTGTCGGGGTGTTCAGGCTCTGTTCGGTGTTGTGTGTTAAAATCATTTTTATGTTTGTCTGAATGTAAGCTAAATGTTATTAATGTGAGGCACAATTTCATTTTGTTTGCTTCATCTCCCAAATCTTCTCTTTTCTCTACATCTGGCACTTAATTTCTTTGTTAAAAACTAAATAAATAAAAATCATCCCTTCTTGTCGAGCTGACACTTCCACTCTTTCCTCCTCCTTGCTTCCTTGTTCTGTTGGCGTTTGTTCCTTCCTCCCTCGCCGCCCTGTCCTGTCTCCTCAGATCTGTATAAGAGTCTCCAGTCAGGGTCTCAGGTTGCTCTGCCTCCTCACTTGCAACTCGCTTTCTCAGGTAAAATCTTCCTCAAGTTCCCCCTCCCCCCTCTCTCTCCTGCTCTTTCTTTTCACGTGCTGTTCTGTGTTTCGGGTCGTCCGGTCTTGTTCTCTCATCTGTTGGTGGCGGCGCGTCGTCCTGGAATTGTCTGTGCTGTAAACCCCATCACTTTTATGTTTCGTTCCACGATTCTTTCACCCCCTGGTTTAAGTTTGTTCCTTTTTTATTGTTTCTCTTGGTGCAGATGTCAGTCAGAGCCAGGGAGGAGACAATAAGAGGAAGACTTTATGATCCAGCTGGATGTCGACGGAGCCAAACGGGATGGGAACGCAGGTTTTAATCAGTAGATCCCACTTGTGACGAGTGGGCTACACCTCACAGATCAGCTCACCACCTCAACGCCACAGTCAGATACTTTTTGTAAAAAAAACTTGTTAATGAAATTTTATAATGTTTACAAGACAGACCTTAATCACTGTGGACAGGGAGAAAGAAGAGAGGGTGTGTGTGAACCTGTTGGGCTGGTCAGACTGTGTGCCTTTTTGTACGTCTCCCACTGCGATGCATGGTCAGTGTATCTAACTGGTGCTGTTTTTAATCATCATGTAATTATCACTGATACCTGTATGACATGAAATTTGAGCTTTTTTTCTATTAACTGTACATGTTTTCATTGTACTTGAATTCTTGGAAAAATCTGTTTTCTGTATAGAACTCAAACCTACTTTTAATTAAAAGCTCTTACATGAAGTAATAAAATGCAAGTTTTAAATACTTAAAATTGGTGTCAAGAGGAACTGGTGCTTCTTGTTTACATCTTAAAGTTCAGAGACTTAAGAGGTCGTTCTTGCATAAAAATATCTTACCTTGTCAAGCTGCACATGAAAATAGGATTTCTGTTTTGCATAAAATTAAAAATCTTAAACTTTGCACACAACCAAGGAAATAGTGTTTGTTAGATTATTGTAATACGTTTTGGTAATAAGTCTCATCCCATTGGAAAGCCAGTGGCATTTGTGGGATGAGCAGTAGAGCTGAGTATGTGGGTTGTGTTCATGGAAAATTTGCCAAATCATCTCTGCCAAACAGCTTATGTTGTTGACACTGGTTTTGAGCAAGTGCTGCCAGTCAGGGGCCCGCTATAAGATTTATTGCCAAGAAGCATTGTTACAACAAAGAAATAAATCTACCAGACACAAATTGACTTACTGTTTGTGCTAAGTATAGACCACGGTTGGTATCTGGATCCAACTAGTCAACTAAATCAATTATCTTAACCTGCTTCTTCCTTTCGAGGTCACTGGTGCCCATATCCAGCAGTCACTGTGAGGAACACCTTGGACAAGTCAAGTCCATCACAGGGACATGACAAGACACCATTCACTCTCTCTCACCTAGGGACAATTACCAATTAATCTAACATTCACGTATTTGGTCAGAGCATTTCTAGATAACTAACCAGTGTGAGGAAAATCCCTCCCAGCCACCAGACTAAATCTAGACCTGCTGCCCTTGATGTAGATCAGTCTGGAGGCAGTGTGGGATCATTATTGTATGACAGACACACAAACGTCTGTGAGATAAAAAGGTCACATCGATCTGTTTATAACAATCCAGCTATCATACTTTCATCAAGTAGCAGCAACTAGCTGTAGCACCTCTAGTGTAGCCTGAGAGCACTTTCAGTTTGAGTTTCATGTTTCTGCTAGAATCTAAAAACACATTTCAGAACTGCATAAGCAAAACAGCAAAATCTGTATTGGAAGAGAGACTGAACAGTAGAAATCATTCAAACGAACTCTTGTGAGGTAAACTTTTACACCAGTCATTCAGCATGAAGTACGACAGGAAGTGTTACATCTTACTGTCACTACTTCCACTCTGCAAGTTGTAGAATTTCAACTATCGGAACCAGTATGTGCCTGACTGCAGTCACAAAGTGCTATGAAAATGTTCTGATTTTACTTGTTTTAAGACAACACAAGTTATCTTTGGTATAAAAAACATTTCTCAAAAACATTTTCCACAGAACCCTTCTTCTGAAAATATGAACCATTCCTGTCTTCCTGAAATCTACATCCTAAACAGAGCTTTTATGTGGCATTGAGGTGCATCTTGTAAAAAAAAAAGAAGTCTTAACTTCCATGTTAAACACTTTCTGCCACAATATTAAGAGTATAAACTGAGACCTTTACATTTTTTACACATCTAAACAGAGTCTGGTATTCAGAGAGTAAACCCCTCTAGAAAAATACTGAAATTACCAAACGAGGCTGTCTAAAAGTAGAGGAACCTTTGGAGGCATCTTGTCCAGCCTTACACCCATTTTTATTACAAAAAAATAAAATAAAAATCAAGGAAAGGAAGAATTTTAATTCAATTGAACCTTTGACCAGGTTTCCAAATCAGTTTGAATTATAGACAATAATCAGACATGACAAACCTTATGGATCAGAATACCTGGAAACAAGTTTTTTAGACTTCTTTTGACACCAGCAAAAAAAAAAAAAAAAAAAAAAAAAAAAARAAAAATGCAGATCAATAAGAATACAAAAGAAAAGTGTTTCAGTCTAAACAGTTTGTGAAACACCAAGGGAACGACTGCCTGTACAGGCAGTATGAGAGGGTCAGTACAGGCCATCCCCCCTGCAGCTCCTCCTGGGTGGACTTCTCCCAAAAGCATTCTGGTTTCACATGTTCACCTGTTTGGGGGGCCTATTTGACCAGAGGTCTGGTTTTGTCGTCGTCACCACACTGGTGGGCTTTGTACTTTTTCACCTCAGCCATGTACTTTGACCAAGCATCGCTCTTGCCTGGCTCAGCCTGCAGAAAAGACGACAGGAGTCTATTAGGAGACAGACAGACAGAGACAGACAAAAACATGTCATCACTTACATCTGCATCCTGTTTCTGCTTCTTTGCAACCATGCCGGTCTTTAGGAACACACCGCCTCGGCGCTTCCCCACCTGGGTTAGGGGATAGAAGACTGAAACCGTTACAGGGGTCCTTGCAGGTGGATTGCCAATGAAGGAAACTATACCAGAGCAGAGGGGCTACATTTAGTCTCCTGCTGCACCACCAGTGAAACCATCACTAGTGGGAAGCATTCCTAATCTTTAGTCACCTATTGTTGAATATTTAAGTTTATAAGGAATTGTAAAATATGACTGGCAAATTACTATAATATTTACCACAACTGGGTCAATATTTTACAAAGTATAAACTCAAATGTCAGGTAAACTGAGTGCATGAGCTGAACTATCTCATCTTACAACTGCTAAACCCCTTACAAAGGTCACAGGAGGAGCCTTCTTTTCCTCTGAGGTCTGTCCCTGCTCGGTGGCTCCATCTCCACCTGTTTCCTGCTGCGCCTCCTTTTTCCTCTTCTCCTCCTCCATCTTCTTTTTGAAGAGCTCCATGAAGCTGCCGTCGTTGGCGAACGCGTTGGCCGCGGGCAGCAAGGCGTGGCCCGCCGGCTGCGCGGGGCTGCTCGACGGGGACGCCGGGCTGCCGCAGCTCGAGTCCCCGCTGCTCGCGCCGCTAGCGTGGGACGATCTGCCGCGCGCTCGCTTCGGGTCCATCTCTCCTGGGTTTGCAAACAGGTACAGTCCAAGGCAACGGCGAGCAAGGTTTTGTTTGGTGACTAGTCCAACCAAGCACAATTCTAATTAGATCTAAAAAATATTCAGAATAGCTGCAGACTGTAAGCCTTTGTATTAAAAAAAAATCAGAAAAATGTTTATTCAGTCCAGTTCTCTGGACGTATTTCGACAAAAACAATAGCGGGCGCTGGTTTGGTTGCTATTGCTATGCTAGCTACCACCGAGCCGAGGCCGGCTAAAGCCCGTGTCGGTGAGTGTCTTTACGGACCAAAGGACTCACGTTCAACCTCAAAATCCCACATGAGACTGACCACCATCCAAAACCGAAAAGAAGACGCGCAGGAATGCTCAAATATTCGCATCGAAGTTTGCAGGTTTTTATCGTCGCTAACTTTTGTTACTATCACCATCTGTCGGCCATGTTTAATTTCTTCTGTTGACGTCACGACAGTGGTACCGCCTACTGCACCGGTGTTGCGTCGCAAACTGCACCCGTGCTGTGGCAAGTGACCTCCTTCACCGGAAGCGCGTTTGAAGAAGGCAGTGGTGGTGAATAAATTTGAAAAAATGTATTAAAAATACACAGTGGTGGGCAGCACTAATCTAAAAATTAGTTCCTCTATCCATAAAACACTAACTCAAATACTTAGGTCCCCTAATTCTGAAGCACTATTCATACTGTATATCATATGAATAGTAATACATATGTGATCAAATGAATAGATTTATAATATCAGCACTATTCACTATAAGACACTGAAAGTCTTAGCAAAAGCTAAAACTAAAAGGTCATGTGATGGGACACATGACCCTGTATGAACAATAGAGCCAATCAAGCCTATTGTTAGTCGATGGCCCTATTTTGCATTTGACTGACCTGTTTGTCCAGGCGGAGGCAGTGCTTATAAGGCTGAGTTTCAACTGAAACTCATCAGACTGATGAATTCTCTTGGAGGAGAGACGTAACGTTTCACTAAAGAAGAACCCATCCAGAGGACTTGTTTATTTTTTCTTCTTGATTTAGCAAAAGCTAATTCTAAAGCACAAAAATAACCCAGTCAGCTCATGAACATTCTTCAACAGACATGAGTTACATGTTGCTCTCTTAAGACTTATCATTAAATAAATTGTATTAAAGTTAGCAAAAGCCCTAAAGCACTAATCAGGAAATTAGTTCCCCTATTAGTGCTTTAGGGGAACTGTGCCCACCACTGAAAATACCTTACAATAATGTGTCTATTCTAGATGAAGGAAAAACTGAATGATTTTAGGACAGGTCAAAGCTGTCTGAGTGGTACCAGTTTACTGTGGCTGGGATTTGTTCAGACTGCTGGTCCAAAGATCCAGGACTGAACTGAGGCTAACTGAGCCATGCTCCTAACATCCCACAGATGGTCTGCATGCCGACATTCACCTTCTACCCTTACATGCTCCATCTGAAAATCGTAAATCCCCTTTTCTGTTTCACCAGGAATATATATTTAATAAAATCCATCTGTGCCAATTTTATTACTTTCTCCAGCAACAGAACATTGTTACATTGAAGATTTATATAAACTTGCTGCAAAATGAAGTGTCCGTTGCAAAAGAGATGTTTCTCCTTGAATAGGGACAGTAATAAAAATTGTCACAGCAGTTAATAGCTTCTATAAATAAACATGAAATCTAGTTCTACAGCTTTTTATTTGCTCAGTAAAATGGATGAACTTTGTGCCTAAAAATCAGGTTTGTCATTAGTAATTTGCCTTTCAGAGACTTTCCTCAGTAGGACAAGTTTAAAAAAAAAATTCAGTACAGCACAACAGTTAATGTGACATTAAGGATCTTTTTATCTTTAAAGATTTGAAATGGCTCCAAACAGCAATTATCTGTTGCTCATTTAAAACAAGTTGAATAAAATGTGCCATTCTTCCCCCACAGCATCAGTTAATCTGTCATCAACCTCGGGGTCTAGAAGAGCAGCTGTTGGGCAATTAGCAGGATTACTTCATTTTAGCTTCATGTCAAACTATTAATCCAGAATGCTCCAAGGCTTTCTTCTCTCATTTGTACATCTGGTTGATTTTATTTTTGGTGCTTTTATTTTGAAGTACCCATTTTATTTTGTTCTGCCTATTGTTAAAAGTAAAAAACAAAAACAAAAAACAAACAGACTATTTTAAGATCCCATTTATTTGTTGTGCAAAGGTCAACAAGTGTTCAACTTGTCTCAGATCTGTATGACAGCACCATGCTATAATCTATCAGACCCAGTAGTGTATAAATCCAAACAAACCAAAAGTGAACCCCTCACACCATGCAAAAGTGCCACAACAATGATTTTGCACCATAAATACAAATTTAAAAAAAGGCAAAACAAATTAAATATCAGTAGAAAATTGTGAACAACAAACAGCAAGACTCTGGTCTGCATAGGTTATAGCAGGAAACATTTACAGGCATGGACAAGTTCCAGAACTGCAGCTCTGACATGGGAGAAACAAAAATAATAAAATGGTTAAAATTAAAAAGAAAAATCAGGCGACAAGGTAAATAAAGACAAATGTAGTGTTTGATCAATGTGCTACATTTTAAAAGCTTCTATCTGCCTCTAACTTCCTGTCATAAGACTTTGTACACATTTCCTTCCAGTTTAGTTTTGAGCAGCAGTCAACGACAAGTCTACATTTCAATTTACATTTGAGTATAAAGTGGTGAGTGCATTAATTAATTAATCTTTATGGACGGCTGACAAAAAGAAAATAATTGAAAAGCAGATCATGCAACTTGTGGTAAAATGTTCCAAGGGAAAAAAATTAAGGAGGGGGCGGGGGTCGTATCTCATACCTCTGTCTTTTATATAATGTGAATTTTTTTTTCCTGCAAGGCACTCAACAGATCCGATAAAAGGATTTGGTGTTTTCTGAGAAAACTACAGAATTAACCTGTATTTTGTGTCTTGAATATAAAAACTCCCACTGAAGCCTTAAAGATTGTCACATTTTATGCTCTTTCAAAAAATGTTATGCCCTAATTTAACAAGAAAATAATGTTCAGTGAATGTGACAACTTATTCGCAACACCATCTACAGTTCAACTAGAAATCTAATCAAACTAGTTTTTTATGTATATTTTTCAATAATAAAAGATGTAAAAAAAACCTAAACAGTAGTTAATTTAAGAGGCTAAAAGAAATAAGTCACCTGAAAAGGTGACAAAGCCTCCTTCACATTTGATCAACTCAGTAGTACCAACTCCAGAGGCTCCTCACAAAACAAACCTCCTGTACCGTTAAGAGCCAGCAGGGGGCAGCAGCAGCACGTGAGGAGAAAAAAAAAAGTGTTGCAGCATTAAGTGAAGGCATCAAGGTTCAGGGAGGTCAGCTGAAGCAATCGCTTTTCCTGTGACTTCATTTTATGACCAGGGTCCTGCCTGCGTGCCTCATCTGGGGAGGTGTCGTGTCAGGCCTCTCCTGGCCATGGTGGACTGTCTCTGCTGAGCCAGGAAAGACTGGGCCTGGTTAGGAGAACTCAACCGCTCACCAGACACTTTCTGATGCAAAGCCATCCCCTGGAGGTGAAGGTTGTGGTCAGACGAAGCAGAAAGCCAAGAAGAAACACGAGGGAAGCATCTCTGCACTCACCATGTTGTACCAGGCACTAATGATGAGCTTCTCCTCCTGGTCGTGTCTGACCTTGCTCTTTTCAAAATCATGCTGTGCAAAAATAAACAAAAACAAAAGCCTTGCATCAATATGTATCTGTAGGATATAAAGCACCAGAGGAAGCACACAGAAACAAGGTGCATACCTCCAAATGTTGGATTTTTCTCTCCTTTTCAGTCAGCTGATTTTTCAGAGCCTGAATGTCGGGATTCACCGCTGGTTGTTTGGGATCCAGGGTTTTGATCACCTGCAACACAGATTGATTAAAAAAAAAGAGACATTTTTGAAAAATGATCAGATTCTATGGAGAAGTATTAGAAAAAGATCATCACAGATGTAGAAACCAGAGAATCGTGTTGCTTCCTGCCCACAACATAACTTCGTGTTACTGACTCACTGGGCTTCATTTAAGAACTTTATAAGCTTAATATATCAGGAGTGCAAAAAAATCACAGTTCAGTACATGCTTTGGTTTTAAAGTCAGGATTCTGAACAGAAAAAAAAACCAAATAAGGATGAAGTTATAGCCATTTTGGTCAAACCCTGTGAGATGTGTTGTTAGGTGTTGAGGTTGAGCTTCACTAATGCACCCAAATGTTTGCCTAACATCTTTTAAACTGAGTTATAACCATTTTAGTGTTGCCATGTGGGCTTAGACGTGGCAGCCATGTTGAATGAGGTTGACCCTAAAAGTTAATCTGCTTCAGATGTTCACTTAGTGATTAGAGTTTCATTAAGCCTTGGATGGTTCTTTAGGGGTGAATGAATGAATAACTATTTTGTCAATTTAAAAAAATAAATGTTTAGGGGGAAAAATTGCCAAGTCCTTTTAAAGAGTTAAAAAATACATTTTATATAGATTTTTTAATAAATATTTTATGTTTAAGTAGCTATGTAAAGTACAGTAAACTTTTTCCCCTAAGGAATGTTAATGGTTTTAAGGTTAAAAGGACACTCCAAGAGTTAAAAACCATCCAGTGATTCAGATATTTTACTAACATAGACAGGTAAAAACACGGGCGATAACACCTAATGTGAAAACAAAGTAAAATGGTAAAAACTAATGTAGCTTGTTTTAATATTGGTGGCACGGTCCTTTAAATATAAATCTCATGATGAGTGTTCTGTTGGACTGACCGTTCTGGCTTTCTCCACGTAGCGTTTGTATCGCTCCTCCATCTGCTTCATGTCCTCATCCTTCTTGCGGAGAGTCTCTTGGAGTTCATCGATCTTCTTGGCCACTGGGGGGAAAAATGTTTAGAAGAGAAGGAAGCCAAATCCTGGCAAGTGCAGAAAATAATCTGAGCTTTTATTTGAAACGTCTCACTGTTGCTGTCCACTTTGGGCTCGAGGTCATCAATGACCTCTTTCTTCTTCTGGAGGTCTGAGTGAGCTTCATGGAGCTTCTCTCTGAAACAATCACAACAGAATGGAGTCACGTGACCTCAGTTTGAAACCCCAGCAGATAAATGAGCAACCATCAGTTCATTACTTACAAATGCTCCTCCAGCTTTTTCTTTAATAAGGACGACTTCATAAAAAGAGGGAGGAAAGAAAAGGTCATTAAAATGTACATTTTCTGAATTGCATCAGATCACAGCCAATGTGAGCCGTGACAGTCAAGCTGTTCGATTCAAATCATGGGCCAGTTGGACAGAGGGTGGGCCGTACTTACAATGGCCTGATTTTGGCAGAGTTGATGGATGGGGGCAGGCGCAGAGAGACAGAGAGGGGCAGGCGTTAGAGTGAATCACCACAGCAAACACGGGTTAAAGTCCCACACAGCATGTATCAAACACTGCAGTCCTCAAAACCCAAGAGCTCTCAACAGGTAATCGTTTGAGAAAACAGAGCGCAACACAAACTAACAGCTGGTAGTTAACAACACTATAGGTTCAGCCATCACGAATTAAAAAAACCAAATCCATTGCACAGCTTGATTGTAAAAATAATTAGCTCTGAAGAATGTAAAATCAGCTGAAGTGATGGAGACAAAAACAGATTCTTCTGCTCACATCTTCATTCCTGCTCCCCTGCTCTTGGAGCGCCTTCTGGAGCTCCTCCACCTGAGAACGCAGCTCTGAGATCTGCTGTTGGTTCAACCTTGGACACACACACACACACACGAGATGGGAGAAAAAGGTCAGAATGGAAACCAGTAAATGTTTATAATGATGAACACAATCATTTGAGTTGTATTTATATTAAAAGAAAACATTCCTGTACCATTTTTGCTGCAGAACCTTTTAGGTATGTGAGGTCATTACTCAAAAATTCTGGGAAAATGACTAATGAAATCTTAGTTTTGATCCCCCTTCCTTGGATTTAAAATAGTTTTATTTATACAGTGGTCCAGTCTAGTAGAGACAACTTATTCAAAGCAGGAAAAAAAAACACACCTCTCATATATATTTAACATCTACATTTTCACTTCAAATGATGCAGAATTTACTGTGTGCAGAAGTGGGACAGCCAAGGCTCATTTTAAACCATTAAAACCTACCAAAATAAAATGACATATTGTCACTGTTGTAAATTTGCCTATTTAAAACTCAAGTTGTTCAGGGTGATTCAAAGATTTAACAGAGGAATTCAGCCACAGTGTAAACAAAGGTTTATAGTTAATATGAAAGGAAGATTACAGGCTACGTTCACACTGCAGGTCTTAATGCTTAATTCAGATTTTTTTCTCCAAAAATCAGAATTTTTTGCATTAATGTTCACATATTTTAAATGCAACTTCCATCTGACTCCAGTGTGAACTCTCCAGATGTGCAGATGACGTGACGTCACATTCAGCTCATTGTTTACAGAAGTAGCTAAACATGGATGCTACTTGTTAGCATGTCAATTCTGAAGTTTTATGCAATCAGAACCCATTAAATAAGTCATTTGACATGCTTGTTTAGTTCACCGTTTACATTTGAACCCACCTCTGACCAGATACCGAATTTATTTTGGGAATGAAGCGATAAGCTGGAAGTAAATTAACACTTGAGGAATTTTAATATCAATACGGTCTGACTACATTACTATCAGATGTTCCTGTGAACTCTCAGTCATCCTGACCAGAACATGGAAAATTAAAATAAAGCAACTGCACAACCAGACATGTGGAGCTACAAGATTTAAACTGCCTGACTCAAGGTTCGCATAATTTTTATAAGGATTGATCTGCTCACCCCCACCTCACTGAGGTAAAGTCTGATGAAATGTGACATGTGTTCAGACCGAGGTCAGCTGAGAGAAAATATTTATGAAGAAGAAACAAAAAACAAACAGTGTTGCTGAGCGCTGGTCAAAGCTCCGTTTGATTGTTTGTGGAAACAAATGACATGGATTTTTGTACGTCTGTTATAAGGAGGTTTGATCAGTTAAAGCCAGTGTGCCACCTGGCCATTCAATGCTCCGCTCTACTGAGCATGCTCACTCCACTCCTCTCTCCTCCTGTTACTGTGGATGCTTCCCACACCCTCTGCCTGGTGTTGCAATGGATGGAGACACACACACACACACACACAGACACACAGACACACACACACACACACACACACACACACACANCTATGTCCCACTCACCCCAATTTGAACCCCTAAAAACAATTTTGACAGTGTAAGGTACTATGGTAAACTTAGATTTATTTGCACCCCCCCCCCCCACCTGGGTGCGAGTTGTATGGTTTTTTTGCAAAATCTATGGATTTTTGAGGCTTTTTATACAGATAAACATCCGAAGAGGTTGACGTGTGGGACAACAAAATACTTGTTGTTATTGAGTTTGTCAACATGAACCGCTACCTGAGAGGCACTACTAGCCCCTCCCCCGTCAGCGTGTCGGAGCCGGACGGGTCAGTGCAACGTCAATCAAATGAGAGTGTGGGTGGGGGCGTTTGCTGCATTGGGGTGGGATGTTTTATGGGTAGAGTAGTTTATTTTTCCTGTAATACTTCATTATAGTTTTCTAAGAGAAAGCTAACTGAAAGGGGCGCTGAGCAGAGTTACAACCAGGGATTACAAATAATTAAGTTTTTTTCTTCTGCAGTTCGGCGCCCCCTCCAGCAGGTGGCACTCTAGGCGACCGCCTAGTTCACCAATGCCAAGAGCCGGCTCTGTGTGCGATGTTTGCTCTGGTTTAGTTCTGTTTTGTTCTTTTTGTTTTGCAAGGTCATGTTTTTTTTTTCTTTTCAGAACTCAAATGTAAAGAAAAAAATTACCCATATTTGATGGCGCAAAACAAACTAAAGTCACTTCTATACCGCTACATTATTTTGACATAGTTTCATCATAGTGCACCTCACTGAAACATGAAGTGTTTTTAAAGATGTGCTTATTTCTGATACTTTAAGATCAGGTTTTATGCTTAAAGGCTTAAAGCTGAGTGAACCTATCCTGACCGCTGGCACATTTGACAGCTACATTATTAACCTGACAGTTCATTCAGTGACTGATTCCTATCTTACTTCCCTGACTCCTGTACAGGATGATGTCTAACTCACTTGCACTGTCTGCAGAATGCTGTTAAAAAAAGACCTGATAAGGAGAGGGAAGAATAAGTTATTCTAAAATTGTCAAAGTAAGAATAAAAAACTCAAAGTTTGTCTCTGTAAACTCTTAAAAAAAACATAAACTCTTTATTTTTTTTCTTTATTTGCCAGAACTTGGGGATAAGTCTGTATTTCTCCGATTTAACCATTATTATGACCCCCGCATGCTGAACAGGATGTCCAATCTACACTGCGCCAGCCAAAGGTTTTACAAAAGACCCCATATTTGAGGAGGGGGTTCCATCTAAAAAGGGGGTGTCTGGACATGCAAACATGCTTATAACTCAAAAACTATTCAACACACACACACACACACACACACACACACACACACACACACACGCACTCCACCCACTTGTCCACATGCCCACAGGCATGTAAACACACACAGTCAAGGGACAATCTGGCTTTCTGCTGTCTGTCCTCCAGCCCAGCCCACACAGCTCTGTTGAACACACAGTCCAGAGGGTGAGTTGACATTTAGGCAGATATCACGCCTTCCCTCAGCCAAACCACCAGCTTTAAGTCCAGGAACACACAATATGGTGGCCCCAAAGGGGAATGGTTATCTAACAGCTGAACAAGAACTGATTGTAAACACACACACCTACCTGTTCTGAGTTTCGAGAGTATTCTTGCTGCGTTGAGCCTCTTCCAGTTCAGTTTGAACCTCAACAAGTTTCTGTCTGTAGGTCTCCTCCTGAGCACATAGCATCTTGTTTTCACTTTGCAGTCGCACAACTGTCTCTCTGACAAAAAAGAGAAAAAAGGAAAACTGGGATCAAAGCGCAATAAGGACATAAAGAGTCTGTAAAGACGAGCACATTTATAATCTGACAACACCCAGGCCAAATGTGCCATGTGTCACTGGCCTACTGTCAGCTGCACATTCAGCTTCTGAAGCAAACATGTGTCACTGTGTCTGCAGGAGGTTAATGATAGATACACCAAGAAAAGATCTGCTGCACACACACACCACAGGTTTGTATACCTTTATCAGGACCGTTCATTGACTTCCATTCATTTACAGTAACTTCTACAGCCTAACCCTGACCTCACAGGTAACTAACCTAAACTCAATTCACACCTTGGTCTTAAACCCAACCCCTGACCCGTAATATGAATTCGGTAACATGCATCGTGGGGACCAATGCCCGGTCCCCAAGAGGCTGCTTTTTCGGGGAAATGGTCCCCACAATGTAGGAAAAATGTGTCCACACACACACCTCTCTACATATCTCAGCTCAGATCCAGCTGAGGAAACGGCACAAACCTGAGCTCAGTAGGCATAATCTCTGCAGCAAGGTTTCCCACTGCGACTCCACTGTCTCCCAACTCTAGAGAGAAGCACAACACTCATTTTATAACAGGACAACTGAAATATTTGACATAGATCTTGACCAATGGTTTCCCGAGGTGGGAACACAAGGGTTTAATGAGTGTCAGTGTGTTTAAACTTATTTTTTAAAGTCTAGGTAAACATCGTTTACTTTACACTTTTTTAAACACGTAGTTGTTTAATTACAAAGAAAAAAAGGTTACAAGAAATCACTTAGACCACACTAGACCACTATTGACTTTTTTTTACACCAACAATTGGCTCACAAATAAGTTTTTCTTTGGAATGAAAGAGTGTTGAAGATGATCCATTGTTGCTTTTCTTTATTTACCCACGTTTCTCACCTGTTCCACTCACACACCCCTGCTGGATCTGTGCGCACCTCAGTTCATCATTGGCCTCCCGAAGTGTGTCTCTCTCCGACATCAGACGCTGCACAACAAACCACAATCACAAGGTTTTCACAAGGTTTGCAGGACAGATCGCTCTGTAAATGTTTAAACTGTACAAGAACTAACAAAAGTAAAAATCTATGAGGACATTATTATTTCTTAATTAGTTTCATAAGTAATCCTGAACAAATCACTGCTGTCAGATTTCAGGAAGTGAAAAAACTGACAGAGAATGTGGGTGTCTGCTAAAACAATTGTGTAATATCTGCCCGACAACAATTCCTCCTACAGAGCAGAGCTGATCCACAACAATTGTCAGAAATAAAATCAACATGTCTACACTTGAAGTAAAGACAGAACTTAACTGAAACCCAACCAGAATTAGGAGTCACCTGCACACAGTTTGAAACATTTTCTAACCAGATTTACTCACTTCTTTCTCCTTCAGCAGCGCATCAAACTTGTCATAAAGGTTTTTAAACTCAAACTGCCACTTCTCAGCCTTCATAGCCTCTGCTGAGTGTTTGGTGTGAAGCTCGTGAGCCTGCAAGTCAGAGAGAACGCAGTCTGGAAAGACTCTTTAAAAAAAAAAAAAAACACACAAAAAAACCCACAAACACATGCAGCAGCCAGACTCTGTTTAATATCACTTGGACGGTAGCAGATGAACGAGCCCACAGCTTGCCTGTCTCTTGTAGGTGTCCAGCTGACTGCGGACGGCGTTGGCCCTGCGGAGCTCCTCCTCCAGCTCGCAGGTGCGCTGCATGTACACCGTGTTGCGCTCCTCCAGGAGGCGCACCTGTCTGCGCAGGTCCCCCAGATCCTCCAGCTTCCTTTTGTACGAGTCCACTAGTGCTTCAAGTTGGTTCACCCGGTCAGAGGAGTGCCTGAGGGGGAGGAAGGCAGGAGTGTGGGAGGTGTTGAGTACCAGAACAGGAATATATGATTTTTAGATAAAACACACAACATCCGTGTGAAGATGTACTTAATGAACACAAATAATTCTGACGCAAATTAGTGTCAAAGGCATGAAATTCATATTAACACAGATGTCAAAAGAGGTGTCTGTGTGGGTGAGCCCGTCTTGATGGTCCATAAATCAATTAATAGCATGATAAATTAAAATGAGGTCAATAATTATCATTTGCCTCTTCGTTTTCTTCTGCTCCTTGGTGTAGGGAGGAGTGAACTCTGGCATCAGGTACTTGTCAGGCCCATGGTCTCATCACCTCTGTACCATCAGAGATCTGTGAACAGGCCTTTAGTTCTAGAGGAGCGACTTTGGTTTTCTGATGCTTTCTTTCAGCTGGCGACACCTCAGGGCACCATGATGAACCTTAGGTTTGTCAAGAGTTGTTTTTAATTTTTAACATGTCTTAAATGCCTATAAAATTTATCAGCAGCGTGTGGGTGACCACAGTTATTTTATGAAGCCAGAGGAAGACAGAATTAATTGCAATTGATTTGATGGAGGTGGTGGGAAGAGATTTTACAGCTGTGTTGTTTTCCAGGTCATTTTATGCAAATTTCATAAACTTCACAAGCAAGGGGTGGGGGAATCATTACTTTAAAATAGTCTCCAAACAATATTATCGTTTATTATGATAATTTCTGACAATTCATTGTTCAGCAAAATTTGGTACTGTGACAGGCCTGTGTGTGGGCAATCTCATGATTTCAAAACTTCCAAGAGGCCCTGCAGGGCCTTACTTTCAGTCTACGTACTTCAAATAAATGAAAACTTTGTTTGTGAAACACTCAATAAATTATGAATGAACTGCATAAAAAAAGCTGTAAAGCACAAACCCTCACTGTTCATGTGACTCAGCGACCACAAAGCGTTACTTTCTGCACTTTCACCGAGAACAAACTTATGAGTTTGAAAAGTGTCTGCACATATATAATTAACCTGATCAGCATTTTGACTAATTCACCACATAAGGAGCAGGATTTTATTATTATTATTTAAAGTGTGTTACACCTGCTCTCTCACCTGAGAATGTCCATCTCATCTTTCAGAGCCTGAGCCTCGTGTGCCAGACTCGTCAGCTCTTCGTTGCGGTGCTGCAGGTTGGCCACATCGCGCTCCAACACCTCTGCTCGCACACGCAGATCGTCTCTGCTGTTCTCCAGTCTGAGACACACAAGTTCATGAGAAACAACCAAACAAAAACATCTGAATCTCATGTCAAACACACCAGGTTGAAAGAAGTACATTTTTGTCTTTACCCTTTGTATTAGTTGTTTTCATTATTTACCTGTAATTCTCCTCCTGAAGCTGCTCCATCTGACTCTGCAGCAGCAGCAGCTTCTTGCCGGTGATGGCGGTGGCGGAGGCATCCAGAGAGTCGCAGCGACTCAGCCTCTCCTTCAGTGAACAGATCTCAGCCTGTAGCGATAACTTCTCCTCCACACCCAGCGACAGCTGTCGGAGGAGCAGAGAAAGAGCACAAACATACCGAGAGAGGGCTGAAGGCTTGGCATGTGAACTTACTGCGACAATGTTACAAAGCAGACTAATACCAATCCTAGGGAGAAGTACAGAGATTAAAAACATGATCAAGTATATAAACAAAGAGCATTTTAGAAACAAGAGAAGGGAGATAATTCAGACAAGACAAGCAGTAAAGTCTCACCTCCTTAGGGCAGAGAGGACTTTAAACACAAGCTTTATTGTCATTTCACATGCTCTGTCATCAAAAGCAGCCAGTCAGCTGATTTTTAACGTTCTCCGGCAGAAAAAAAGTTTCTCAGTAGTTTCATCATTTTTACCCATAAGGTTTAAACCAGCCTCATAATATAAATAGATAAGTGTGTGGACTAAAAGTAATACTGCTTTTTGTCCAACTGATTTTGCTAATAGTTGTGTGTAAATGTTCTTATTTCCAGCAGGACAGGGGAAAAAAAGTTTTAGATTTAGTTAAGCTTGCATTTTAATCCTCATATAACGGACAAAAAAAGTTGAAAGTAGACTCTTTCAGGACACACTTTGAGTTTGAGCACAGAAAACCCCCACACAGAACTTTAAGGACAGATTGGATGCTTTAGCACCGAACCAGTAACAGCAAATAGCTCCTAAAACAACACCAGTGACTAATCCCTAACGCGTGGGCTGAGCATGTAAACAAACAGGTGGGCTGAGAGCAGCACAAATTATTGTTGGCTACTGATCTATCCCAAGGCAATGTGTCAGTTTTCTCTTGATGTTATGCAACTATTGACTGGAAAGTATGTTTGAGGAAAAATAAAGAAATAAATGCATCCCTTTACGGTCAGTGAAGCTCTAGAACTAAAATAAATAAATAAATAAATAAATAAAATGTCCTGCAGGCTGATCAATAAGGGCAAAAAGCACCAATGTTGGAGCCAAACAGATGTAACAACATGCTGCAGGTACAGCACAAACTAAAACTCTAAAAAGGTGCTTCAAGCCAGTAAAAAAAAACAAACATTTTTGTCATAAAACTTTTTAAAGATGGAAGGTAAGCCATCTTAGTCTTTTTAAACCACTAATCACGTCTTATGCAATCCAACTTTCTAATATTTCAGCAAATTACTGTCATGTTTACTTAAGTCTACATGATTTTATATTTTATCCCCCCAAAATTTATTTTGTTATAAACAACAAAGATATATTAAATACTTAACCACTAAACTAGTGTCTCATTAAAGTTTCAAGTATAGATATCAAAAGCCTTTATATCAATGTTTTCAGCTGTGTTTGGAGTTCAGTTTTCACAGAATTTATTATTTTTTGCTCTGACTTCCACATATATCACTGGATTTATTGCGCAATCTCCTTCCTGCACACGCTCTCTCCTCTGTCTGTCACAGCTGAGCGGAGCGGACGCTGTATAAACTGGGTTGCAAATGAACAGCTGTGAACTGCGCACTGCACCGCACTGCAGCGCAGCGGAGCGGAGCCGCGTGTAGTATAAATCAGGGGTAACTTTCCTCGAGGCAGAGGTTGAAAAATACATTTTTCTCCTCATCTTTGCTCGCGAGGAGGCTTTAAAGTAGCAGGTACAGCAAGGTAGGACTTGTCAACTGGTAGCTTTATGATTACAATCAGAAAATGTTTACTAAATAAACTCCATTAGGTCCACCAACCTGATGCTCAAGATTTCTGCAGCGCTGACTCAGGCCCTCAGTCTCATCGGCTTCTTCACTCAGAAAATAATACTTCCTGGACTGTGAAACAAAGACATTCCTTCAATTAATTAATTTAAAAAGACAGTGCAGTCAATATTTCTGCATTACACAGAAATGAAAATGTGTCAGAATTACCTCAGTAGTTCATCACGATAATGATAAGTATGATGCTATGTAGTGTTTAGTGGAATATAGGATTCCTGATGTTATTTGTCTTTATTTTCCTCAAATAGAGATTGTTCAAGTTTAAGTTTTAGGAGTTGTTTTTTAACATATACAAAAAGAAGCTAATATGATTTTCTTCTTTTTGTATCCTTTTTTCAACAATTAAATTTACTTTGGGTTTTTTATGGATTTTTTAGTTTTTATGGATGAAACAAGAGTAAATAAAAGTTTAGATACAAAAAACAGAGGACATCAGGTCCACTAAATGTAAGAAATAGAGTAAAACTGTGGTCTTCACCTGGAAGTCAAAGTCTCCAAACGTCTCTGGACTTCCTGGTTCAGATGAAGGTTCTTTCGTTAAGAGCTGAAGGGAGAGATTCACTTCAGTTCTTTGACTGAAACACTCATGACTAAGAGCTGAATTTACATAAAGCAAAAAGACCCCAAAGGATAAGTGAGGATCTCTCACCTCCTGAATGGCTGTCATCACAACATGCTGGACCGATTCCTCCAGTGTCATAATCTGCTGGATTTGCTCTGGATTAGGGAGATTAAGACAAAAACAGTTCATGTTCAGCCAAATACAGATCAACAGTGACTCCTCCTGAAAATAAAAAGCAGTTAAAGGTGTTTTTTTTTGTTAGCATGTCTGAAGTTAAAGAACTGAAGTTCAGCAAAAAGATATTTTGTCCATTTTGAAGTGGGGTGTGTGTAAAAGTTATGAACAATGAATATCTGAGCTGTTGTAGTTTAGTCAGTTTGAAGAAATTAAGTTAATTTCTGACAGGACTGAAAAGCTGACTGAATGCTAATTTAAAATAGATTGCCGACAGCCTAAAGTTTTAATCTTCCAAACTTCATCGTGATTTCTGTGAAAAGATATATTAACAGCTTTTTTATGAAGTCAGCTTCACATTTTTTTCCACAGAACTTTAACTGTAAAAACAAGCAGCAGCAGCAGCAGCAGCAGCTAGCTTATGGAAAGCCTGGGGGAACATTTGGCAGGCATGTCATAATTACTTCTGATGCAACTATGATTTGCACAATTGTTGTCAATATTAATCTTAAAAAATAGCCAATTATGCATAATTATTTCAGCAGAAATACAAAGGTGCTCCTTGTTGTGCCCCTGGCTGCACTGAAACCAGAACAGTGAGCTGCTGCTGGTTTTGTAGAAAGAATAAATTCTATGTAAATAAGCAGACACTGAGAAACCGGCAGCTGTGTAAAGGTTTAGAAAAGTGTTCACATGAACTGCTAGGACATTTTGGCAGCAGTGTTTGTAGCAGCCATCAGCTCAAAACTGCTGTAGAATATCATGTATTTCTTCAAACTGAGGTTGTTTAATAAGTAACCCTCTTTATAATGACTGAAATATTTCCTTAAACTGATGGTTGAAAATCAGAAAGTACTGATCAATTTTGAATGCCTTAATTATAATCTGTAAAATGTTTATTAACTTGTGATGCTCATTGTGTTGAGCTTGGAGTAAACCTGTATGATTTGATATATTTTTATTAACCAGACACTTTACCCTGTTTCTTCTCACAGCTGACAGCACAACCCAACACAAGCTGCACCAGCTTGCCCAGTTCTGGGACATCTCCCATCTCCCCAATAAGGTTCACATCTGGCAGATGCTCATCAGACACCTGATGACCGAGGACCTGAACGAGGCAGACAAATGTGAGACGTTACACTTTGGTTTTGAACAAAACAGTGAAAATATAAAAAGATCAAATAAAACCAATGAAAGCCTCTTACGTCATGGTAATATTCCAGCATGCTTTTAAGAATCTTTTTCAAGTTGCTGACCTGAAAAAAAAGTTTTAGTCTGGATTTTCATTTTAAACAAAAGAAAAAACTATTTTTTTCTAGGTAACTACTGAGAACTCTGTCATGTCCTGCTGATTTGTAAATTACCTTGAGGCGCCAGTTGTCCTCGCTCTCCTCCTTGATCCTGCCGAGCCACGTCTCATTAAACCAAGAGGGGTCTCTGTTAACGAGAGGAGAATAACTGTAGAAATGAGATTTGTCTGATCATCAGGACATAAAGGAAAGCCACAGGGTAACACTGCATTGTCTTTGTTTCTCTAAAAACCTGTTCATGAAAGATGAATGACATTAAAAAAAGTGTTCAAAAAAGAAATGATTTTGAAATTTAAACCAGTTTGTCAGTCAACTGAATAAAAAGGGAAAATTTAAACATCACAAGATACAAAAAGGTGTTTAAGTTTGAATAAATATGTTTTCTTTTCCTTTTAGTTAAAGTTGTTCTGGTTTTGCATGGATGCTGGACTTCCACAATCCAAACAGCTATATAATGCAAATCCCACAGATAAGCAAATCTCAGTGTGAGGACACCAAATCTTTTACAAACCATTTGTTCAGAGCTCACATTATCCACAAAAACAACCAGATCTGCTTACATTCTGTGCAGAACATGAGCGATGGCCACTCCGCTTGTTAGGTCATGTTTGCTGCTGCATGAAGGGACCTGAAACGTCTGAATCTGCAAATAAAAACATAAAGAAACAGTCAGTAAACAACTTTCAGACATATTTCATGAACAATGTCACATTCTGTTCTGAATAAATTTAATATTAATGCTGGGGTTAAATTATTAATTATTGTTCTATAAACTGCTTTAATACTATTACCAGTTTGCCTGTACAAAAAACAAACTAAAATTGTACAAAAATCTGAAATTTAAAAAGCAGAATTAAAGATGAAACTTGAAAAACATTTTTAAAAAGTCCTTCAATGCTGTGTCAAGACATTTTTTTTCCATACCAGAAAAGAAAGTTTAAAATACACCATTAAACATTTAAACATTTATTTTCCTTGGTTTGTTTATCAAAGTTTTATGCAAGTAAACATTTAAAAAGCCCATTTATAAACACCTTAACATGAAATTTTAGAAAATATGCACAACAAAGGATTAAGTAGTTCATTGGGGGGATTAATTGGTTTAAGTTAAACATAGTTTTATAAAAAGACAAAATCTAAATAAAATTAGGTTGTATTGTTAAATTGTGGTTAAGAAAGTTCTGTTTGAAAATGAAGAAAATTTGGCAAAAAAGTAAAAACTGAATAGTACATTACAAAAATTAAAATTGTTTTTGTAAAAATGTATTATTTGCACCCATAACTGCAAACCTCAGCTCTTCATTCACAAAATGTTTTGTTTCAAGAAGCAAATTAGCCAATGTTACCCCAGACCTCAGCGTTTGTTTTATTGGAAATATACAGGTGCTGGTCATAAAATTAGAATATCATGAAAAAGTAATTTATTTCCGTAATTCCATTTAAAAAGTGAAACTTGTATATTATATTCATACATTACATACAAACTCATATATTTCAAATGTTTATTTCGTTTAATTTTGATGATTACAAATGACAACAAATGAAAATCTCAAATTCAGCATATGAGAAAATTAGAATATTACTGAAGACCAATAAAAACAAAGGATTTATAGAAATGTTGGCCAACTGAAAAGTATGAACATGAAAAGTATGAGCATGTACAGCACTCAGTATTTAGTTGGGGCTCCTTTGGCCTGTATTACTGCAGCAATGCAGCGTGGCATGGAGTCGATCAGTCTGTGGCACTGCTCAGGTGTTATGATAGCCCAGGTTGCTCTAATAGTGGCTTTTAGCTCTTCTGAATTGTTGGGTCTGGTGTATTGCATCTTCTTCTTCACAATACCCCATAGATTTTCTATGGGGTTAAGGTCAGGAGAGTTTGCTGGCCAATTAAGAACAGGGATACCATGGTCCTTCAACCAGGTACTGGTAGCTTTGGCACTGTGTGCAGGTGCCAAGTCCTGTTGGAAAATGAAATCTGCATCTCCAAAAAGTTGGTCAGCAGCAGGAAGGATGAAGTGCTCTAAAACTTCCTGGTATGTGGCTGCGTTGACCCTGGACCTCAGAAAACACAATGGACCAACACCAGCAGATGACATGGCACCCCAAACCATCACTGACTGTGGAAACTTTACACTGGACTTCAAGCAACGTGGATGAAGTGCCTCTCTTCTTTTCCTCCAGACTCTGGGACCTTGATTTCCAAAGGAAATGCAAAATTTACTTTCATCAGAGAACATGACTTTGGACCACTCAYCAGCAGTCCAGTCCTGTTTCTCTGTAGCCCAGGCAAGACGCTTCTGAAGCTGTCTGTGGTTCAAGAGTGGCTTGACACAAGGAATGCGACAGCAGAAACCCATGTCTTTCATACGTCTGTGTGTGGTGGTTCTTGAAGCACTCACTCCAGCTGCAGTCCACTCTTTGTGAATCTCCCCCACATTTTTGAATGGGTTTTGTTTCACAATCCTCTCCAGGGTGCGGTTATCTCTCTTGCTTGTACATTTTTTTCGACCACATCTTTTCCCCCCCCTTCGCCTCTCTATTAATGTGCTTGGACACAGAGCTCTGTGAACAGCCAGCCTCTTTAGCGATGACCTTTTGTGTCTTGCCCTCGTGCAAGGTGTCGATGGTCGTCTTTTGGACAACTGTCAAGTCAGCAGTCTTCCCCATGATTGTGTAGCCTATAGAACTAGACTGAAAGACCATTTAAAGGCCTTTGCAGGTGGTTTGAGTTAATTAGCTGATTAGAGTGTGGTACCAGGTGCCATCCATTTTGAACCTTTTCACAAGATTCTAATTTTCTGATATGCTGAATTTGAGATTTTCATTTGTTGTCATTTGTACTCATCAAAATTAAACGAAATAAACATTTGAAATAAATGAGTTTGTATGTAATGTATGAATATAATATACAAGTTTCACTTTTTAAATGGAATTACTGAAATAAATCTACTTTTTCATGATATTCTAATTTTATGACCAGCACCTGTATACTGCAGTACTTTCATTAGTAGGTCACAGACCCAATCATCAGTGTTAAAGGTTTTTACTAAATTAAAAAAGTAATTAAAATAAAAACTTTGAGACTTCAATGTGAAAGACAAGATAACATCAAACAGATTCAATCTGAAGCTATAATCAATTCAACACCTCCAACTCTCCAATCACTTTCATGCATCTAGGACAAGAACTTAGTGAAATGACAGTGGGGTTTGTCCCTTCTGGGCTACAGTAGGAAGATACTGAGTGTAACAAAAGACCTGCAGTATCACTGCAAAAGTGATTAAAAAATGCTTTAGTTATGAAAACATTGTACTCCTTGCAATAAGCAAAATAAGCAAAATAAATAAATAAATAAATAAATAAATATTACACTTCAACTGTATTTGACCCCTTTTCTACCAACTTTAGTAGCACTTAACTAAACTTCCTAGGATGTTACGCCTAAAAAGAAAGAAAAATATTTATGTGGCTGATCAGCAAGACTCAAGGGCGTAACTTTAAGTATGCCATTGGGTTATGTTCTAAAACCCTGCATATCATTTTCAGCAATAATGCTTAAACGTATGACATTGTAAATTTTCAAATCAGGTCAAAGTTCCCTACAGACAACAAGAAAGTTGCGTTTGTCTAATCAGTTTCTATTGTGTTTGAGCAAATGTCATTTTATTGGAGGTGTGTGTGTGTGTGGTGTTAGGGTTATATTGACTGGATCAAATTATTGTGTGGGTCATACACCCTCCGCAAATTACACCTGTGGGAAGACCAGACTTTCTAAAAGGGTTACCAGGGCAGCAGCCCAGGGCCTCAAAGTTTAGCATCCAAAAATAGAATTGTTTTAATGAACATTTGTTTTCCAAATACCCCATTTTATTTCTTTCTAATGTGCTGCAAGCCCACATCACTGGAATTTTATTTATTTATTTTTAATTTTTCAATTTCTTGTAAATTATCAACTGCGTAGTGATTTTGGGTGGGTTTTTGTTTAACTTGCTTCAGAGATTTTACAATTTTCATTATTACTTGTACTAACTTAATTTAGTCTGTACTTTTGAGCCATAATGGATTGTACATATTTTTAAAGACAGACTGAAGCAGTGATATTTTATGACTATTCTGTTTTTTCTTCACAGCAAAAGCCATTTATTCTGTCAGACAACATAATTATTTTTCATAAAGCTAGGTAGTATGTTTACTGTCATTTCAGAAAAAAAAACAACTCTGTAGTTCAAACTTATTTTTATGTTTATTCTTGAATCATTAGAACAAAGTGTTCATGCTGCTTTATAAATGAATCTCGCTGCCTTTTATTCAGCTTACAGATATACAGTTATCTTGACCCTTTCTTTCGTTTTCATGACATTTTCAAGTTATGTGGTTCACAAAAAAAAGAAGATATTGAGTTTCAGTGGAGAGCAGTTCAATTCCACTTGTGTTTTGTGCAGAAATGGCTGATTAAAAATGTTAACGTTGAAAAAGCAGAAGTTCTCAATTTATGCTAGCAGGTCCAAGTGGTCCTCGAGGGCCACTATCCTGCATGTTTTAGTGGTTTCCTTGCTCTTCAGCAGATATTCAAGGTCTGCAGACACTTGGTAATCACTGTTCATTCAGATCAGGTGTGTCAAAGCAAAGAATCATCAAACCTGCAGGATAATGGCCCTCAAAGACCAGGGGTCGGATTTATAAAACTGACGTACGCACAATTTGAGCCCAGAAACTTGCGTACGCCACTTATCACTATAGTCTATTTTTTTCCCTGTGCTTCAGACTTTGGCTGTTACATTAAAGCACATCTGTGTGTGTTACTTCAAATCTTAAAATTAACACGTATTAACAAGTAACTATTATATTTTAAATAAGGGTTAATAAGGCCTTAAAGCAGTTTTAACCCAGGAGGCCCACACTTTCCTTAATTTCCTTAAAAGGAGACATATCATGCTAAATGCACTTTTTTTGCATTTATAAACTATTTTTGTGCAATTATAGTGTAKGAGTGTAGAAAACTTTAATTTATTCAGTCCAGTTACTGCAAAGATATTTTTGTATTTTTTATGGGTCAAATTTTTCAGTTTGTTCAAAATCTGCTGTTGCTTATTTTGTTTCATTGTTTATTTCGTCACACTTTTTTCTTCTGAACTACCATTTATGGTAA
>NW_013954244.1:32609-34598 GCF_001266775.1 Austrofundulus limnaeus
ACGTCACACAGTGGAGTCTCTCTGATTGGTTGATGCGGCGCGTCGAGCTGCAAAAGTTCAAATTTTTTAACTTCAGCGATTTGCGCCTCAGCACGTCGAACGCTCAGATCGTTCAAATCGCGCTGCTCTAATCGCGCTTGAGGCGCTGCAGCACTTCCCGACGCTGCTTGAAGCGCGTCCACCATAGACTTTGCATGTAAACCAGCTGCTCCTGACGCTGAAATCACGTTCGGTGTGAACGCACCATTAGAGAGGCTTTTATATCAGAACACAGCCACTGTGACGAAACTGTGCAGAACCACGTCACAGCGGAGAGCCGTTAACCAAAATGCAAATTAGCCTGCAGTACCACTGCTCTACCCATATGAGCAGCAAAAAGACGTTTTTAGACCAAATGTTACAGATTTGGACAAATACGCACACAAACGTCAAAATTAGCACAGAAACAGCACTATATAACATTTTAGACACATTCTAGACAGTTTATCAGCTAAAAAAAGTTAATTTTGGGGTAAGTTACTCTTTAAAGAGACTGCACCAAAACAGCTTGCTCTGAGGCACAACTCAGAACAGGGGTAAAGCAAGGAAAACAAGGAGTCTGTGGAGCAACAAAAACAAGGAATTAAGACCAAAGTGTTGCAGTTTTATTTTAAATAGACCATAAGTGAATGATTTAGATGTGAAACAGAAGGATTTAAAAGCATGATACAATACCTTTAATCTGTTTCGTCCTACTTTTAGAACAAATTCAATCTTTGAATTCCCTGGTTAATCTTTTTTTTTATTCCAGTATCAAAACGAAATAGGATAAGATATCTCACTTCATTTGTCTTTGGTTATTCTCTGGGAAGGTAAAAACATATTGTAATGTTTTAAATTAAACATTTCCTTGTTTTACAGATACATTTCTAAAACATGTCCCTCAGTTAGTAGGAGAGAGAGTGTACACTCTCTTTTTGTTCTATTAATGTTTTGTGCACGCAACTTTCAGGTTTTTAGCAAATAAAACAGTTGCGTTATTAAATTTAATAAACCTCTAAAAACACATCTTATGCTAAACATAACGAGGGATTAGAGATTATGGTGTTTAATAAAAATGTCAAATATGTGGATTGCTCCTAAGCTTTGACTATTATCTCAAACAGCCAATATTGTTGATCTTAAACTCAGGAGTTGGGCTTTGTTTGTTTGACTTTGTTGACACAAATACTGTTTACATTGACGTAGCTTGACTGATTACTCAAAAGGTCTATACCAGCCCAATGTAAGACCCACTAGGTTCTGAGAGTTATATATATATATATATTAAAACAGATAGTATCGTGTGTCTGGGCATACATGTTCAAAATCTAAATCAAACATTTTTGTTAATTAGCCCACACCTGCTGTCACCTGTTAGCTGGCGGCGGCTAGCTTCGCTCGGGTAAACCTTTAAAACTCACCCAGGTTAACAGCGAGTCACACAGTTTGGCTTTATCCAGACTCATTGTTCTGTGAAGGCCGGAGCGGACAGCGGAGAAGAGACTTGTTTCACCCAGAACTTTGTTACTCGGTCCCGACACTTTCCACGGCAGGCATTCTCCAGCTATGTGGCCTCTCACTTTACCAGCCTTCGCGTTTTTTTTCATCCGCTTTATGAGCCACGCGAGCTTCCGTAGGAACAGTGTTCCCATGGTAACGGATTGTGTTACGTCATGGTATGATTGCGGCCCAACTAAAAGCATGAGAGTAAAATTTACAATCAAAAAAGTTATTTCTGCTTCTGCCAAATGAACAATGTATTTACAACTCATTAAATGTTAGATTTTACAGAAACACTACTTATTTTCAACAATGTTAAATTGCAGAAAAAAGTCAATATGTTTTGCTTTTTGTGTAACAGTCTTTTTGTTAGAAGAAAATTTCTCATGTTTGTGGTTATAAATAAATAAATCTATTCATCCAAAAATGCCGAGATGCACAGTTTATTTTATTATGCTATTATAAGTG
>NW_013954245.1:0-3513 GCF_001266775.1 Austrofundulus limnaeus
CAGAGTCTCCACTTTGTGCATTTTTCAAATTTGCGTTGTGGGCGGAGTTATCCTTCACAGGGGGGTAAGTTCCACTTTAAGTTTCTCTGATGCCTTGTTTATATTCTTTTTAAGACTACAGGTATCGAAAAGATGAAATCTTCAAACGATTAAAGGTGACTACTTTTGCACAACTGGTAAGCATCAGTATTTACATTTTTACTGTTTTCTTTACATTCTGCAGCCTCAGCTCAGATTTATTATTATTGAGGTGTTGCAAATGAATGCAGAGAAAAATCATTTATATTTATATTTATTATCACCCAAAGACCAAAGTTTGTGTTCATGTGTCTGTTAGCATATCTCGTGACCTTCAGGTAGATATAAATGAATTGCAGATGGATGGTACTCATTTATGACTTGGTTCTTTTTTTTCTCATTAACTCCATGCTGTGTCGTTCTTCTTTTGTTTGTTTGTTTCCCAAACCAGGTTCTTCAGGTAGCCCTTTCTTCAGTCAGGAATCACAGTGAGGCCGATGACGTGTCACACATCCCACAAGGTACTATTTCAGGCTAAATAATTTATTTCTTCAGCATGGCAGGGTAACTGTACTAGAGCTATTTTTATTTTGCCTTGCAGAGTTTTGTTTCTTGTTTCTCTGGAAACAAAAAACAAATAAGACCCTGATCCTTAAATAAAACTTTTTCTGAGTCTTTATACTTCATTAATGTTGACTATCTGTACAAACTAAAGTAATACTACAAGGGCAGAATTGTTATATTTACCTCTGCTAAAGGCCCTGTCACACTAGACAACTTATGAACATTTTAAAGACGTCTGTGTTGAAGATGCAAATAAAAAATCAACAGGAAGCTTCTTTTTGGCATGTATATGATGTATTTCTAACAAATTCGGTCATCCAACCAGTTCCTCTTGGATGTTTCTAGGTCCAGACCAAAGTTTAGAGGTGATGGGGTCTTTGCAGTTTCTGCCCCAAACCTTTGGAATGATTTACCTCTTGGCATTCTGCCTGCTGAGACTTTTAAACCTCTGCTTAAAACTCATGTTTACTCCCTGGCCTTTCTTTCTCGTAGAGTTTGAGATTCTTTTAAAGCTAAAGTTTTTAATGCTCTTTTTTTCTATTTTAAATTGATCTTATTATTTCTGTGTTGCTTTGCTTTGTTGTTTTATTCTTTTGGCTGACATGTGAAGCACTTTGGTCAACTTTTGTTGTTTTTATGTGCTGTATAAAGAAATCAACATTGACACTGACATTGACAAATTCATCAAATATATAACTTTTATTAGCTATTTAGGCATAAAAAATGTTTCATTAAGTTGTCTAGTGTGACAGGGCCTTAAGGAGGTTATGTTTTTGGTAGCATTGGTCAGTTTATCTGTCTGTCTTTGCATAAGATTACTCAAAACATTTATGACCAGATTTTGATTAAATTTTCTGGAAAAGTTGAGGTTGTCACAAAGAATAAATAATTACTTTTTGGTGATGAACTGATCACCATTACATTATTTTGATGTTTTGAAATGTAACAATTCAGAAATGGGTTCATGTTACTGTGTAAGTGACCCTAAGGTCTTACTAGCAGAGGTGTCCATTCTTCAAGTGCTTCGACTTAAATTTAATATACTGATTTGCAGATAGTCTGTCCATGGTATCTGATGAAGGCCAGGAGTGTCCTTCAGAATACACCACTGACTCTGCTTTGATGGTGCCCCCCCTCTCACAATGTCAGGATTCAGGAGACAGCAAGGATATATGCCACTCTGCCAGGTCAAAACTCCTAAAGTAAGTCACTTCCTAGGAAGCCTTTCTTCTTTTATAATTGAAAATTTTATTGAATTTTGAAATATATTTTCTATAAAACATATAACATAATCTACACAGGAGAAAACAAACCAAAACAAAAAAAGACAAAAAGGTGCCATCCATTTTGAACCGTTTAGAAGATCTCAACCAGTGAATCTCACAGAAAGATTCACAGCCTGGGCTCTCTGAGGCGCGTTCCCGTCTCTCAGGAGGAGAGTTTAGTCACGGATGCAAAGTCTGACAGATTTGTTGGATATCAACGCTCTGAACATATATTTAATATAAAGTTAGGTTTTACAGACCAAAGTCTCTGGTAGTTCAGGAACAAAGTGCAGGAGGAGATGTCAGGACTGATCGCTGCAGCCAGGGCTAAACTGGGACCGAAAAACGGTCCTGGCATTTTTTGGTCCTGGCGGCCCACCATCATTATTTATATAATATACGAATAGACACGACATACTAGAGGATGTGTTGCATTTTGTGTTTCACAAGTTAAAGAGCAGCAGCCTACAAGGAAGAGAGTAACCATGTTAAAAACCTGATGAGCTCTTCTTCCACTCAGAGACTTTAATGTTCATGAGGTTCTGATGCTCAGTCAGTGGATCAGAGAGAGAACAGATCAGACAACTGAGAGAACAGATCAGACAACTGATAAACTGAAAGTTTTCAGAGTCACAAAGAAAGATTTCTATAGGCCTGGTTAGCTCACCATGCTAACAGAGACTGAACTCAGTTTTATCTTAACCTGTCAGTAAGAAGCTCTTTCTTTACCTGGTGACACTGAAAATATTACAAAGTGACTGAAACAGTATTTATGTGTCATCATAGTTCTACTGCTGTAAGATTTTAAACTAACAGATCATCAAATGAAACAAAATTAAAACTTCCACCTTCCTAAAAGTCAAATGTTGAGCTCTGATTCACATCTAAAGGTTTCATTTTTAAATTTAATATACTACAGTGTTTTTTTAGGGATGTATAGCCTATTTTATTTAACATTTAGTATAATAAACAAAACCCATGGATTCTAATTTCAGGTCAAATTATTTCATTTGACCCAAACCTACAGTGGGCTGCGAAAGTTTGGGCAGCCTTGTTAATTTTCCTTATTTACCTTTATAAATAATTTATTGTTTGGATAAAAAAATCAGTAAAATATATCATAGGGGACAAACACAGTGATATTTGAGAAGTGAAATGAAGTTTATACAGCCCCTGGCAAAAAGTCTGGAATCACCAGTGTTGAATGAGCACTCATTCAGACATTTCATTCTGTAAAACAAACCCAGATGAAAAAATGATACAATAATAAGGTCATTCCAAAGGTCAACTTGTTGGCTTTCAGGAACACTCAAAGAAATGAAGAGAAAACATTGTGGAAGTCAGTGAATGTTACTTTTATTGACCAAGCACAGGYAAAAATATGGAATCKCTCAAATTGGAGGTATAAAATAAGGACACACCCAGTCAGTTTCCTTCCCCTAAATGGACACCTGCCTCAGATCAGATCTGCTGTTAGTCTGCAGTTAAAAACACCTGCAGTCATGACACCTTGGAGGGCTGCTGGACCAAGTGGAGTGGACAGAACCATGGCTCCAACAAGAGAAATGTCTCTTGAAACAAAGAGAGGATTGTGAAACTTCTTGAAGAAGGTAACTCTTCACACATGGTTGTTAAAGATGTGGGCTGTTCACAGTCAGCTGTATCC
>NW_013954245.1:3613-5478 GCF_001266775.1 Austrofundulus limnaeus
TCACATCTCCTCTGACCACAGCTGAATCTGAGAGGAGCTGAACACTGAAGAGAATCCAGACTTTCCTCAGGTACATCACATCTCACTGCACTGACCATGCTCTATAAGAATCTGGTTCAAACATCCCTGACTTCAACCAGAGTCATGAAGAAATTTGCTTCTCAGTAACAGAAGAGCAAAATTTATGTACTAAAAATAAAACACTACATGACATTGTAATGCTGTTTTATTATTGTCATTTGTTTAATAAATACACTGACGTGATACAAATTAATACATGTTTGATTGCTTTTTGGGATACGTCTATTTTGGAGTTGTAGCCCCACCTGGAGAAAATTCCACCAGCTGTCACTGATCGAAGGACTGAACATCACAGTAGGGATGATGTCCAGTGGACAGTTTGTAGATTTCTTCTGCTGAACTACCTCATCTAGGTGAGGTAGTGACACCAGCTCAAGTTCTACTAAGTTTGTTTATTCATTTCTTTAAAAACAACATAAATTCAATATACAATAAAAATACAAACCATAAATTAAATTAAATGAAGGGTAGCAGAAGAAGAAAAAAATTATTATATCTGCCCCTTTTTCTCAAGTAAATAAATTCAATCAAAATATTTTTCAAATTACTGTTGGAGAGCTATCCCTATAAAAGGCTGGTGTTGGCAGCCATTTATATCCTACATGGAAAAAATGTCCACAGATAACTTTGTGTAAAGGTCAAATATTAGTTCTTTGTACACAAACCTGTGACTTGTATTGTCTGATATATGAATACAAGATATATGTATGTTTTGTTAGTAGATCCAGTATAGGTGAGGAGGGATGGGAGGGTTCTCAGGGGTGTGTTCGTTAGTTTGTTTTTTGTTTGTGGTTTGTTAAAAATAATTAAAAAACAACTTTGAAAAAAAAAAAGGCTGGTGTTGGTGTAAATTTGACTCCCTGTACTAAAACACAGTTTCTTATCAGTGCAGATGGCCGTTATAAATAAAGCCAATGTAAGCAGTTGAAGAAGACTGTTTTAAAGTCTTCTTGTATTATATTGTAATAATAACTGTAAAAAAAGCAGGTAACACATTAACAGTTAGAGCCTCTGACTTTTGTTCATAGTGTCATCAGTGGTGTTGGAGAGCTGAATATAGATGAAGTTATTCAGCACAAGGCCAGTGAGTTGGTGTCCAGCCCTGCCCCAGTTAACGTGCCGTATCCGGACTGCCCCTACCTACTGCTGGACATGCGGGACCACGAGCAGTATGACCGTTGTCACATCATCAGCGGTGGGTAGCAGTTTCATTTTCAATTGAGATTCTGTAGAAAAAAGTTAGAAACAATGAAATCTTTCCTGTGGTAAATACTGTAGTTCTTTGAACAACTTCAGTTTGGAGATATAGCTTATATTTGAACCAACAGCTGGTCTGGACAGAGTGTCCTGATGCATCTCTATAATCCAGGTGGAAAAGTCTAAAAGTAAGTTGAGTTGGTCCTCTGAACAAGTTCTTCTTTGCTTAAAAATATTTGTCTCTTCTCATTGACACAAATAAAGAGACAAGAGTCTTTGTCAGGCTACTGACCAGGACTCTGCTGGAAGTTGAGTAAAAATTTCACTTACTGAGATTAAGCAGCCTCAGTACCACTGACTGTCTATCTTCAGTGCACATCAGTTAATGAAGTCACACAGACTCCATTCAGATGCAAAAACAACAACAAACGAAACAAATGGTGTCATGTATTTGTCAGTAAAGAGGTTTCAGATTAACTAATGTATTGTTTTTTAATATCTAATGTGGAGAGTGCCAAATTACAATGAATTAGTATATCATGAAACAAATAAATATAAATATCAGATTAATTGATCAAATATATAAT
>NW_013954245.1:5578-8926 GCF_001266775.1 Austrofundulus limnaeus
CATGTTCGTACGAACCCTTTGTACGAACAAAAGGAAGAGAAATTTAGGAGAAGAATACGAACATGTTCTTGCATGAGGCCCACTGTGGTGTTGTTTTTTTTTCATTTGCTGTGTGTACTGACTGCTCTGTAGTGTTTTCTGTTTGACAGACTCGAGGTCTGATTTGACAACACAGTTCGGTTTTGAACACAGTTTGAACTATTTTAAGGCTAGAGTTTGGTTTAGCTGGAAGAGTCAGAGGTTCTGTGAAACTAGTTTGAAAATTGAGTTTTGTGTTTACAGTTTAGAGAAATAGATGGATGGTTTCAAGAAATGTGTTTTAGCAACCGATAAAAACTGTAACATGATAGAAACGCTGACTGTACCTCTCTATGACTGTAAATAAGTGAAAACCTGAGCATCAAACATGAAAGACGTTTAAAATTGTCAAAATAATTGAAAAGCACACAGAACGAAACAATACATGGCAGGCTGAGTAAATAAGCCTTTAATATTGTTTATTAGGAGGCACTACTTTGTGGGGTGAATGGATTTTTTTTTTACTGGGGCTTTGCCCCACCTGCCTTATGGACCTGATTTTGAGACAAAATAACATACATCCATTTCCTTTTATAATTTTTGACCCCTCATCTGAGCCACGAAAAAATAAAATAAAAACAAATATACATTAACAAATACATTGTGGGTATTTTGAAAACGTCCTCATTTTAAAATAGGGCAAATGTCCAATCGTCAGTAAAATAAAGAAAGTTTAGGGTTCTTGTTCATCTGAGGAGCTGAAGTTTCACTTTGATTTGCTGCAGTTTGGTCAGCTTGATTTCTTCCTCTGTGTAGTTACAGGGATACATGTCTGAACAGAGACAGGACTTTTCATGAGTGGAGCTACAGAACTGAACAGAAATCTGGGATTGTTTTTATTCTCTTCTATTAAAGATGAATAATAAACAGTTCTAGCTTTACGAAGGGATTTCTTAAATGTTAGCAGGCTGTCTCTCCAGGTTAAATAAGATTCTTCTGTTAGTGGAGCACCATTTTCTCTGTAGTTTTCTACATGTCTGTTTTAAAGAACGTAACTCTGAATTAAACCAAGCAGTCGGCTTCCTCCGATRGATAACTTTCTTTTTTAGTGGAGCAATTTCATCAAGAGAGGTTTGTATTAAAGTTATAATATTATCAACAAGACCATGTAAGTTACTGTTCTCTGTTACATTATTCTGTAAGACAGGAAAATAAAGATGGAAGAGATTCTTTAAATTTAACTACAGTGTTCTCTGATAAACATCTACTATAGTGAAATTTACTCTCAGTAAATATAAAGTTAACTAATGTAAACTCAAAGGTTATTAAAAATGGTCAGAGAGAACAGGACTGTGAGGATAAATCATTCAGTTCTAACTCTACACCAAACATCAGAACCAGATCAGTGTGATGAACAGAGTGAGCAGGTCTGTGGACATTTTGACTAAAACCAACTGACTCAGTTAAATTACTAAAAGCTATATTTAAGCTATCACTTTCAACAGTACCATTTCAGAATGTCAGAAATATAATTTAAAAACATTTCATGCATAAAAAACAAATCTTTGTTTTCTTTTTTTTTCTCTGCAGCACAAAGTTTTCCTGTTGCCAGACTGTCCCGAACAATGAACCCCTACAGCAAAGAAATGCTGGAATATGTATCCTTCATCACTTGAAACATTCAGTTTTTAATGGCACAAAACCAGTTAGAAATGGTTTGAAATCTGCCGTGTGTTTTCATAGCACACCTTAACAAACTGTAGAAAAATGCACAAGGGAAGATCATTGTTGTGTATGATGAAGATGAGATGATAGCCAGCCAGGCGGCTACTGTCATGTGTCAACGAGGATTTGAGAATCTCTTTTTGCTCAGTGGAGGTAAGGTCTACCATCCTGCTTGTTGTTCAACTTTTCTTTAAATCTTTTTACAAATGCATATCAAACATTTTGAATACGTTAAAGTTTTTTTTTATTTTGCCAGCCATTCTAGAAAGTGAAACTTGTAAATTACATAGATTAATTTCACACAAACTCTAGGTTTGAGAGAGTGAGCACTCAGCCTGTTATTAAAGCTGCACATTTGAATTCTACACAGTGTTTCAACAAGGAGACCTAACTGTACTGTGATAAATGTAATTCAATAAATGATTAAATATGAAAAGTAAATAGCATTTAATTACTATGAGCTGAAATCCTGTAAATAAAGTCCCTTTGAATGAAACCATCATTTTAGGGGAGAAATTCTGTCAAACTGGTAATTTTTTTAAATAATGTTAACTTATACTTTGCAAAATACATGCAGTGCTATATTTTATTAAATAAACATAACAATTGCTCAGTTAGAAACACAAATGACATAAAAGTAAAATACAGAAAGGCCATTTTAAGGCTTCTGTATCCTCCCTGTGAACTGCTGAAATGAGTTCTGATTGTCGCAGTTTCATGATGAAAATAGTTTCATTCTGTTCACAATGTGAACATTTTGGCAGCTCCTGGAGACAACACACCTGCAGAACCTCTTACCCCCTCCACATGAGAACTTTATTGTGTGACTGGTCAGAAGTTCATGGGAGGGTTTGTTTATGCTGAAAGTACTCAGACGCTGCATTTTGTTTCAACCACTTGCTTCCAGAGCCGACTGTTGAACCAGGAAACAGCAGTTTATAAAGATGGTCAAACAGCCAAAAACTCATGGATGGACATCAAACAGAGATTTTGCACGGTGGAATCTAACTGATAAAAACTTTAACTGGGACAGATTTGTGGATAAAAAACATTGAGTGACAGGTCTCTGACATGATTTTTCCACATTGTTGACTCCAGTGGGAGGAGCCCCCCTGTAGTGATGTATGCTGCAGTGGGAGGGGCTTCCCAGGAGCTCAGTGCGGGGTGTCTCAGTGACTATGAAGCTGTGTGAGAAAACGAACGCCGAACAACAACGTGACCACGCATCGACTGTTCAGCTTGGGAGGGAGTATGCAGAAGCCTTAAGACCTCTCTTCTTTCAGAATACCATTGGTCATAAAAATCTAAATGGTGCAGGTTAACGTCTTATTACAACTTCAATGATTCATAAAAACACACTATATTGTGTGTTTTTATTAAGGTCATGAACACAGTACACACCTCTTTACTCCTTGAGAAATGAGAAATCTCTCAAATGTGTGGTGTTGGGAGGGGTTGTTGATGATGCTGGGGTAGTTAGTCTGTGTAGAAAAAAAATCAGTAAAAAGATTTGTTTAAAAGTGTATCTTACCCCCCCTGTGAAAAGATAACTCCGCCCCAAGGCGAAATTTGAAAAATGCATCAAAGTGGGGAGGGGAGTGGGGT
>NW_013954245.1:9926-15898 GCF_001266775.1 Austrofundulus limnaeus
CAACTTAAGGTGACGGCCTGTGCTGAATTGGGCGGGAAAAAAGCAGAAGGAGGTTCTTAAAGAGACAGAGGCCAATTTCAAGGCGTTTTGATGAGGAAGTGATGAGAAGATAAGTTTATTTTCTATTTAAACATAAAAACAGCATTTTAATAACAACTAAAGGTGACATAGATACTTTATTATGGTATAGTATTTAAATATATGTCTGAGAAACACATAATATTTCCCCTTTAATGTTGTTCTGATTTGTGTATTTGTGCCCTGCAGCAGGAACTCAACACCAACATCTGAAACCATTACCAGAGAGCTGCTGAAAGAAAATTCTGTTGTTTTTCTTTCAGCTGTTCCCTTCTGCAGGGTCTGCTCCTGTTCATGTCACAGATCCTGTTTGCTGCACACACTGATTGTTTTAAGAAAACATATGATGCTTTTAAATACTGCGTTTTTATCCTTAAACCATTTAGCTGGTCTCGTTAGAAAGTTAACTGCAATGCTTTGGTCTGAATTCCTCCTTATGGTAACTCCACAAGCCCCGCCCCTTTTCTGAGGTGTGTCTCAGATCAACTAATTTTGAGGCTGTCTCTTTAAACCCAAACAAGGTGCTTCACACCCGCTCCTGCTACCAGAGTGGTCCATTGTAGACTGATAGAGAGGTTTACGACTATATAGCTGCGCAGAAACATTTTATTTACTAATTAAAAGGTAAGTTTACTTTGTTTTACTTATTTATTATTAATTAAAAGATGTCAACAAGAGAAGACTTGTTCATCCATCCTTACATGTTGGAGCCAGTGTTTGACCCAAAACCAGAGTCTGACCCAAAACCAGAGTCTGACCCAGAGCCAGAGGACAATGAAGACCACCCAATCATAGTTGGTAAGTCAAGAAATTATTCAGCAGTTCCGTAGCAAATAATTTAACGTTTCAGAAAAATTAAAAACAGAATAATTCAGGCTGAAAAATATGACCCAAACAAAATGGCTAAATGTGAGTGAATCAACACTGAGATATGTTCAGGCGTGATATTGAATCTGTAAGAGTGGGCTTAAGGTGAATCAAGCTTTTCCTACATCTCTCATACACAAGGTTATCAGGAAAGTTTTACCAAGGTATTTCTCATTACTTGTTAATTTCTTGACTGTGCGAAGTGAAAAGTGACACAATAAGTGAACGTTCAGACGAGTTCAAGTTGATCCATAAAAGACTATGTAATCATTTATTTACACAAACTGAACAGATCATAAGTTACACCTGATTGTGGTTATTCCTATAACAAGCATCAGAGTTAAATGAGATAAAACTTGCGTCCGAATTTCAATTCACATCAACTCAGATTACTTATATAGAACAGTAAACGTCAGTTCTGATGTTCACAACCAAACAATTTTACTGGCACTTTTAGCTTAAGTTTTGGCAAATTAAGAACAAGGAAAGGAGGAACGTAAGATTAGTATATTCTATAACTTTTACTTTTATCAAAGTGTGGGTCAACCAGTACTGCACGTCTTTTCTAAGCTCAAGTTCCACATGACACGTCACTCCGAACACATCAACTTTACCTGGTGATGACTTCTTAAGACACCCTCGGGGTAGGAGCTGGCTCGCCTCCGATCAGTCAGGGAACTGATGTCGGCTCGCTTACCGGTCATTGGCGANTCAGCGCGTCGAACGCTCAGATCGTTCAGATCGTTCAAATCGCGCTGCTCTAATCACGCTTGAGGCGCCGCAGAACTTCCCGACGTTGCTTTGAAGCGCGTCCACCATAGACTTTGCATGTAAACCTGCTGCTCCTGATGCTGAAATCGCGTTTGGTGTGAACGCACCATAAAATGGAAGTTTACACATCAATAACTCTAAATTTTTTATTTTACTTATCAGAAAACATATATACAATATCTCTTAGAAACATTTATAACGTATTATTTAGTTATTTTATTTATTTATTTTTGTGTACAAAAAACTAGTGGTGGGGCAGTGCCCTAGCACCCCCCATTGACCAGCCACCACTGCTGGTGAGCCATTATAAAAATTTGAAGCTCCTTGGGTTTTCTCATACTCTGACAATTTCAAGATATAAAGGTTGAAAATTTTCCTCTACAAGTAGTGAATCTACATAACATACAAGTTTCACTTTCTGAAATGACTGTCAAAAATTGTTTTCACAATATTCAAATGTTCAAATATTCATTTTTAAGATGCGTCTACATTTGTCTGATCTACATCAAATATTTAATGTCACCACAGTTCACTGTATAGAACTTCAGTTCTTCTTTGTCCTTCACTCCAAGGTCTCAAGGTCATCGCTCAGAAGTTTCCATGTGGAATGACGACAGGCTCCTTCCCAGTCTCATGCTTGTCCTCCCCCAGTTCAAAAGGCAGGAAATGCTCTGTTTTACAGCAGCCAGCAGAGAGGAGGTGCAGGTTCACATTCAGTGAGCTGGCAAACATCCAAGAGCAACTAGAGGAGACACTCATTCCTAACAAGTCCAACAGTAAGAGACACTACCATCGACACACTAATCTGGAGTTTTTTAAATGGGGATTTTCATTTTGTTCTTCCTGACATTGATACTAAAACAGGAGAGAGAGAGAGAGACTTTAATCATGTTTATTATGGTTCACTGTTTTATCCATGTCTGGCTCCCTATAGCATGATTCAGTAGCAATTCATATTTGTTCAGTGCCCAAGAGGAAACTGGAAACCATATTAAACATGGCTCTGGAACCATGGTTAGAACAGTTGTCCTCCAACATGCCATTAAATATCAGTGTGCCTATTGTTGTCCTCAGTATTATTATTTTCAGGACCCAGTCTCAGTTAAACAGCAGAAGATTATTGTTTTTACCTGATTAATATTAATATTAGGGCCTGTACGCTATCCAACAGTAGAAGGCCCTTTTGTTTTTGACCTGATCATTTTATTTTACTCCTGACTGGAGGCTTTTTGGATGTTCTACCATTATAAAACTTGGCAGTTTTTTTTAAAACTAGCTTGGGAATGGGGACGCGCAAGATCCAGATGGCAAATGGGCTCTTTGCTCCCTCTAAACATCAGACCCTCTTGCTACTTCACCATACACATGTGAAATTAGGTACATAGGTATATCAGTACAGTACAAACAAAAAACATATTGGCCCCATAATGTAAAACCTAAAGGAAGTTGGCCATTTTCAAATTTTGGTGAGTCTCACTTGTTACGTCAAATTCTAATTTGTCCTCAAATTTAAGTGTATCCACTTCAAATTCGGACCAAGGTTTTCTTGACGAGATGGTGCACAGAAGTTATCAATGGTCTTTCCAGTGTTTGAATGATGTGGGTGTGGTAATTTTATTTGAATAGCCCCATTTCAATTTGAACACATTGTGGATAATTCGTCCGTCCATCTTCCTCTTATCCGGGTCAGGTCTTGGGGGCAGCAGCCTCAGCAGAGACCCAGACTTCCCTCTCTCCAGCCACTTGGACCAGCTCCTCTGGGGGAATCCCAAGGTGTTCCCAGACCAGCTGAGTAACATAGTCCCTCCAGCGTGTCCTGGGTCTTCCTCTGGGTCTCCTCCCAGTGCCCAAGATTGACCAGAGTCAAAGGTCAAAAAAATAATTGCGGATTGCTAGTTCTGCTGCTTCTTGGTGTTTTTGTTACATTTATGGTAGGGCTTCAGTAAGAAAACATGCAGATATATTAGTAATTTTAAACTGTTTATTGTAAAACTGATGCAATATATTCTAGGTAGCCTACAGGATGAACAGGAACCCGTTCATTTCAAAATAAGAGCGTATCGTTTGAGCTTCAATACGACATGAGACAGCGGGTGGTGAAGATCCAGCGGGACATAAATTATAATTCCTCCCTCTATCCTCCCAAAGTTCATATAAGTATATAAACAACAGTATTGATGGCTGGATATTGTTTGTTTGTGGGAACTCTACTAAATGGAAACATCACACAGAAGGAGAGTCAGTGAGAGTATAAAGCTCTGTAACACAATGCTGCCTGAGGGGGCGCTGTTTCCACACAGTAGAGCTCCATTGTGTTAACAAAGGTTGGCTTTCCTCCAATGTTCAAGAAACTGATGATGAAACTTTAATGAAATATATTGCTACAAAATGCAGCGCGTTTAGACGGCTCTCTCCTTTAGACAATAGTGATGGTTGAACTTGTAATGTTATTTGTGATTAGCGTTACTCAATTCTAAATTTAGAAAGCACAAATCTGCACGTCTTTTGAAGAAATCAGTAAAACACCTGAAGCACAAAGGAGAAATTTTGGTCTGCAGTTAGTGGTTTTTCACATTAGGAGACTAGTGCCCACCACTGATAATCACATTCCACACTATCATCTACAACAGCCCAAACATTTTTAAACCAAGATCTACTTTTGAGGCTGCCGCTTTGCCGAGATCTACTTTTCTATCCAAGGAATCAAACACTTCACATTTGTACTACCAACTAAATGTTTATTGTTTATTTAAACCAAAAATAAATAAACTGATTTTATATTTTTTCACATCATGGCAATTAACATCTTTAACAAAAATCTAAATGTAGCACTTGAAAAAATAATAACAATTGAAAATAATGCAAAGAGTTTGCACATTTCCACATGTTGGGCTACTATATTTCTGTAAGTTCCAAACCTCTCAGTGAGCCCTGGACTTCAGCTGAGTGTCATTTTAAAGTGTGAAAATCTCATCCTCCAGATGTGTTCAGGTGAAACAGTGCTGCCATCTTTGATGAGAGGGAGTCAGCGTCAGCATCTTCTTTCAGCAAGGCATCTGAAATGGGTAGCACAAAAAATTAGCCAAAACATATTGCACAAATACAGCTCTGTACATTTTGTGTCCTGTTTTGCCTGCCCTACCTTGTTCTGATGACTTGGACTGAATGGAACCAGCCAGGGATGAAAAGTCTGGACAGGAGCTCCTGACAGACACCCTCACTTCCAGATGATCATCGGTCATGGTGGAATGGTGTTTTGACTTCATAATCTTCATGTGGGAAAAGGCTGACTCGCATAGATAAGTAGAGCCAAATAATGCAGTCAAAGAGGTTGCACGTTTCCTTTCTTCAGAATAGCAATGCAAAACTTAGAGATGAGGCAAATGCAATTCGAATGTGACATCGTGAAAAAAAAGTCTGCCTCACATTCCTTATGGAAGTGATAGGTTTTCTGCTTCTTACTCGGTCCAGGTTCCAGGTTCCCCACTCATTTTACTTTCGCTTTTTGGTTTAGTAGAAGTTTTAAAGTACAACTTACGACGTGACTCTGTAGCATGCTAACTAGCAGTTCATTAGCTTGCTAGCTAGCCTATAAGTAGCAGGCGGCAGGGTGCGAGTGAAGGCGCATGCGTGGTGTAGTGACTCGTATGTTAAAAAAAACAAAAGCTAGGCCATGACTGGCTGCTCTGTATGTCGATCAAGTTACAAACATCATTGTGCCGACGCATGACAACCTATCATCGAGATCTCCTGTAGTTTTTATGCCAAATAAGGCGATCTACCGACACCACCTCTGCAAGCGACTGGTAGATCAACGTAATGGGCACCCCTGATCTACACCATCAAACCTACAGAAGAAGCTGTTTAACTCTTCAGCAGAATATTGTTTATGAACTGCAAGTCCTGCTTTTTTCCTGTTTTCTCCATTAAGTTGTTTAGGCCCTCCCAAGCCTGTTTTATTTAACCACCAATTTACTCTCTTCTTATTTTATGTATAATTTTTGCCTTGAGGATATTAATTGTTTTGTTTTCTTACAGCTGGGTGATATGACCCAAATTTTATATCACGGTATTTTCAACAATTACACCGGTTTCATGGTATTTGACGGTATTTTCTTTCCTCACAGCTCAGCTGATAATGTACAAACTTTGCTTATTGACTTTTTTCTTTTACTGTACCTCTGTCTGACTGTTTCCCTCCTCTGTCTGACTGTTTCCCTCCTCTGTCTGACTGTTTCCCTCCTCTGTCTGACTGT
>NW_013954245.1:16898-25347 GCF_001266775.1 Austrofundulus limnaeus
CACACACACACACACACACACACACACACACCTTAACATTATCAACATTGTTTAACTTTGTGTGTGGGGGAAAAAGCCAAGAACATTAGGTAGTAAAACTAAAGAGAAAGATAAAAAAGTCAGTTTGATCATAAAATAAAATAAAAAATAAAAAAGGAAGTTGTATTGAGTATGACAGTTTTTGTTCATGCATACTTCAGTAGTTCATAATTTCCTACTGCATGAGTTGTGTTCATTCAGGCACTTAAACTATTTACAGAACAAGCTTTTTTTTTAACTCAGAACATGAATCATTTTTAACTTTTGTGATTAAAAACATTCATTTAATCTCATTTTTGAAGATCTGTAAATAACATTCAAACAAACAGTACATATAGAAACTTCTGATCAATCCATATCATTTTCAGACTTAAAACAATGTTCAGATTTAAGCTCCGCCAACTTCTGGTCAAGCCACACCCACATCCAGTTTAGGCCCCACCCACTCCGAGTACAGATACAGATAATTTAGATGGTTGAACAGATACAGATAGTGGTGTACTCGCTCATCCCTAGTGACCACAGAGCCAAGCGTAGCAGCACCTCTTCTGCCTGAACCACAGGGACGATTCTAGGATCTGACATTTAGGGCTGCAGAGCTAAGACCCAAGGGAAGATATTTGTTGATGCAATTTTCTAAATCTCACTGCCTATTTACTTATATTAACAAACAAAATAAATAGTTTTGACTAAAACTAAAATAGTTAACAACTATATATACAATTTAAAACAGAATGTCAGAAGCCTACATGAACCTGCCAACATCACTGAGACACATTAATGTTACCAAACAGTTGTGGAGTAAAATAATCCGGGGGTTTCTGGGAGCATGCCGCCCCTGGAAGTTTTTTTTAAAAAAATCTACTCAAAATTATGCATTTTCCAGTTATTAGAAGACCATTTTACTCAATTGATTGGATTAATAAAACAAATCTAAAACCAGTTTATTTTCAAGGTAAAATGGTTAAAATTAGTCTTTAACCTGAGCTTTATTTTTTACCTGAACGTTACATTATGGGTCAGAGTTTTACTGTTTCAGTTCAGGGCGACTGTGGTGGAGTGGTTAGGGGAGTCATCCTGGAACCGGAAGGTTGCCAGTTGGATCCCCCGTCCAGCCGTTTCAGTCGTTGTGTCCTTGGGCAAGACACTTCACCCGCCTTGTCTACTGATGGTGGTCAGAGGTCCAGAGAAAATTCTGATTTTTGAATGTTAACCACTCCACAGCCATGTTGCAGGGTTGGCAGAGGTGTGCGCTCTACAAGTGCTTCTAGTTTCAAATTTATTCCATATTTTGTTTTTTCAAAGTATGTTAAAAATGACGTGTCCGCAGGTGGAAATGATGACTTTTATCTGTAGTTGTCCAGCCTCGTGCTGTTGTTTCTGTCTAAGACTGTGTGTATGGGTGTGTGTATGGGTGTGTGTATGGGTGTGTGTATGGGTGTGTGTATGGGNTGGGTGTGTGTATGGGTGTGTGTATGGGTGTGTGTGTGTTGTCTTCAGCAGGAAGCACCCGCGGTCAGTTCATACCAGAGTGTAGCGACACTCCGAAAACGTTTCAGTAAATTTGTATTTAAGCCAAATATTTAAAAAGCAAGTATATATTTGAGTTCTACAGGGTTACATTCTCGCCTAAAAACTTTCTAAAAGTTAGTTTTGTGTCAAGAAAAAATAGAAATTTGAAAATATTCTCATTGCTTTATTTCCTGGTTTTCAGACAGCTTTCACCCACAATGCATCATGGGATTGGGTAGGTGAAGAAGGATGGTTTAAAAGCAGTTTTTATGTACAGACACCACTTTTTCAGATAAATTGGGGGTCCGGGGGGTGGGGGGCACTGATTGGTGGGCCTGATGGATAGAGCTTCATCAGAGCTAAACAACAAAATATATCTGAAGCTTTAACGTTGAACAGTTTCTGAGTTATAACCATTTTTCATGTCCTGACACCCCCTCTTTGAAAGGAGCCCCCTCCTCAAATATGGGGTCTATCATAAAACCGTTGGCTGGAGCAGTGTAGGTCAGACTCATCTACAGTCCTGACTCATTTCATGTTGATCGGTGCAGCTGTTTGTGTGCTACTGTTGACCAAAAATCACTGAAATAAATAAATAAAATGTACTAAAACAATATGACTCCTGCTTCGCCTGCGGGGCTCATAACTATTCTACATAAAAGCTTCTGAAATTTTTTATTATTATTTAGCTCTGACAGAGGCATATCCAATGGGCCCACCAATGAGCCCCCTCACCCACCTGGACCCCCACCCCACCTGAAAAAGGGGTCAAAATTGCTTATAACTCAAAAACTATCCAACATAGGAGCTTCTGATTTGTTTAATTATTTATTTTTTGTTGTTGTTTAGCTCTGATGGAGGACTATCCATCAGGCCCACCAATGAGCCAGCACCGACCCTCATCCAAAACAATAAATCTTTTCTGGTGAATTCTGCTGCATTGATGCTTTGCGAACATGCGGGGCTGCTATGCCTTTGCTAGTCAAGTTGAAGGTTTCAAGACTAATTTGAAAAGCACATTTTATCTTGCAAACCTTGCATGTCTTCTTTTTTCTTGGGTCTCATTACAGGCTGTATGTCCAGCTGCTCGACAACCAGCAGTACCTGCTCAGCAGCCTCCAGTCGTCTGAGTTTGTCCTCCTCCATCAGAAACAGCTCCAGAGTTCACAGCAGTAGACCCTGGAAATGATCTCATCTGTCCGTAACATCAAACATACCTTCACCATAAAGTTTATGTGGTGTTTCTCTAATTACCTTTGGCTTCAAAATGCAAAATGTTGCAAATAATTTAGGTTTTTATTAGGAACCTGTTATCTAGACAAGAATGAAATAACATTTTAAAAATATAGAAGCAATGCAGACATTTGATTTGAGGGTTTGATGTGTTTTTGCTGTCTAAATAAACGGTGTGCATTTGACCACTTGTGTAATGCCTCTTCTGTGAACATGAAAAATAAAACCTTTTTCAAATCATTCCTGAAACACTTCTCCTTTTTCAACCACCTAATGAAGATGCAATAAGTGTGTTTGTGTTTTTTCAGTAAGTACGTCAAAATTTTCCCTAGACACAAGATTTTCCTAAAACAGTTACTGAACATTTATGACTTGTGAATATCCCATAAATTGCTGTATAATATTAATTTTATTGATATTTGAACAGAACCTGTTCTATCTCCTATCTAACATGTACAGATATACAGGGGTTGGTCAATGAAAGTGAAACAGCTGTCATTGTAGTGTGGGAGGTTTCATGGTTAAACTGGACCAGCCTGGTGGTCAGTCTTCATTAATCACACATTGCACCAGTAAGAGCAGAGTGTGAAGGTTCTATCAGCAGGGTCAGAGCACAGTTTGGATCTAAATATTACAATGTACACAACATTATGGTGACATACCAGAGTTCAAAAGAGGACAAATTGTTGGTGCACGTCTTGCTGGAGCATCTGTGACCAAGACAGCAAGTCTTTGTGATGTATGAAGAGCCACAGTATCCAGGGTAATGTCAGCAGACCACCAAGAAGGACCAACCACATCCAACAGGATTAACTGTGGACCCAACAGGAAGCTGTCTGAAAGAGATGTTCTGGTGATAACCTGGATTGTATCCAAAAAACATAAAACCACAGGAGAGTTGAGGTGACATTTAATTCTGCCGTTTCCACCAGAACTGTCCGTGTGGAGCTCCACAGAATCAATATACTTGGCTGGGCTGCTATAGCCAAACCTTTGGTCACTCGTTCCAAACGTTGGTTTCACTGGTGCAAGGAGCACAACTCTGTGAAACGTGTTGTTCTCTGATGAGTCCACCTTTACTGTTTTCCCCAGTGTCCTTGGGAAAGACACTTCACCCACCTTGCCTACTGATGGTGGTCAGAGGGTCCAGTGGCACCGGTGCATGGCAGCCCCACCTCTGTCAGTGTGCCCCAGGACAGCTGTGGCTACATGTAGCTTACTGCCATCCGTGTGAGTGTGAATGGGTGAACGTCTGTAGTGTGAAGTCTTTGGGGTCTGGAGGGACTTTAAAGGCCTATATAAGTTCAGTCCATTTACCATTTAGCAAAATGAAATAAATAATGTAAATAATAAAGTATTAAATATTCCATCAAATAAATAAATGTCCCATTGAAATAAAACAAAATCAGTCAATTTTAATACATTTCTCAACATGTCTTTATATTATTTATTTATTTATTTATTTATTTAATAAAATAAAATATTAACTTATTTATTTAATGATTCATTTATATTCATAAACAGTTTTATTTATTTATTTATATAGAATTTTAATTTATTACATATTATATTTTTATTTTGTGACACTTTTAATTTGTAAAGCTACTGTACATATTTCAGGGACTTTAACTCCCTTTTTTTATTTCATGCTGTTTTGGTTTTTGTGCTCCAACCAGTCACAGCAAAGTGTTCCTTCCCCTGAGCTCTGGTCCAACCAGCCTCGAGCAACTGGGTTCACAAGCTTAGGTCACTCTGGAAAAACAACGTTTTAGCGGGCAATATGGTTTTCTTGTCCTGCACAGTATCTTATTTTCTTTTTTATGTTATGTCAACGTTATTGTGTTGTACAGTATTTTTATTTTAAGATTATTTTAATTCTATTATTATCACTACTATTCATAATGTTGCATAGCAATATATAGTTTTGTGGATTGATGTACCTGCTGCTGCTGTGACACCTGAGTTTCCCCTCTGTGAGACAATAAAGACTGTTTCTACGTTTCACCTCTAGGAGACGTCAGCTGACAAAAACAAAAAATCTGTCGCCTTTTTTCCCAACTTTTTTCTGCTGTTTGATGCAGAACCAAACAGAAACCTGAGCTAAAGAGGACCATCAGCCAAACAATAGTTAGTGCCTTGATTTAACTCTATTGTTCATAGAGGCATGTGTCCCATCACCTGACTATCACTGAGGTCCTGATTCACACCTTTTGCTCACAGGGGGCGGAGTCATACCTGCAATAACAGTGTTGTAGGAGGAGGACAACTGAAAACGGAGGCCTCTACCTCTGTTTAATGATGGACGGTTTTTCTTCACAAAAATGTCTTCTTTTACTCCTCTCTCAAACCAACGTTCCTCTCTATCAAGAATGAGAACATCCTCATCTCTGAAGGAGTGGTGAGGGCATTTACATATACAGCCCCAAGCATCTCCATATGTTGCAAATAAATAAAAATATAAATAAATTTAAGGACAGGTATAAAATGATATTTACAAAAGATACAGGGATGCTTGGGGCTGTGTATTTATGTGTGGATGTATACATTTATGTGTGTACGCTTAAACACTGCATGTAGATGTACATTTACATTTATGAATATATTCTGGTATTATATAAAATTCTAGGTAAACAGATTGTTGTTTTAATCTTTATGATATTTTAACTTTGAATAAAGAAAAAGAAGAATTTACTATTATTTTTTGTTAATAAGCTTCGGAGAAGGGTGGGATTAAATAAGTTTTTACTTCTTCCCATTCCTTTTCAAACATGTTAATTTTCTTAATTGTGTTCTCATTTTTTGTTTTGTTTTGTGTACATGTTTGAAATAAAATAACTTTTAAGGTAGAAAACACAAATACTGACAGGTTTTGATATTCATTTGCTGTTGTTACTACCAGATGTGTTTACAGCCTGACTAATGTCAGTCCCTATACTGTACACGTTTTTATTTTGTGCCAAAATCAGCAGAGGGCTTTGTTTACATTGAGTGCATACCCACGTTTAAGAATTAAATATCAGTAAATCTGAAAAAACAACATCCTTATAAAATGTTGAAAAATGTAACTTTCTACCTCTAATTCCTAGTTTCAGTTACATTTCTTGCCGTTAATCATATAAAACATTTCTGACGGTAACAGCAAACCTGAATGTCTTCCAAAAACACACGGTGTTAAGCACAACCATGCTCCCCTACAGAACATCTGGCAATATGGATAAAACAATATATATATAAAGTTACTGTGATAAACATAAATGACTTTTTATTTTCATATTTCATGAAAATTCTGTTTGAACATGAAATCCAGTCCAGTGATTGATTTGTACTCCGGAGGAGGGGTGAAGACAGGAAGGGGGTGGAGTCCCAGTCACGTGACAGTAGGAGGAGTCTGTCAGGGGGTGGAGTCCCAGTCACGTGACAGTAGGAGGAGTCTGTCAGGGGGTNAGGGGGTGGAGTCCCAGTCACGTGACAGTAGGAGGAGTCTGTCAGGGGGTGGAGTCCCAGTCACGTGACAGTAGGAGGAGTCTGTCAGGGGGTTGTCTGTAACTTCATTTGGCCAAAAGTCTTGGAGGAGAAACATCTCAGAGAGAAGGTAGGAGAAACATTTTTCTTCTTCTTTCTAAAAAACATTCATTTAAGAGGTCTTGTTTCATTTAAAGAGGATACTTTTCTATCATTTAAACACAGTAAAAGTAGTTTCATTTAAAAATTTTAAACCTAATAAAAGAATTATAAATGTTTTTCAACAAGGGATATGCTGTTTACCTAAAATAGGACAGGTCTACTTTCAAAAGTGCTCTTCAACAAAATAGATGCTTATAGTAGAATCACTATTTTTAAGACTCTTTGCTACAAAATAGCATTTATTCGTTAAAAGACTTTAAACCTAACATCTGTTCAACTGTTTCTGTCTGATAACGCATCACATCAAACATTGTAAAAAAAGGTAATATTAAGATGATGTTGTTGAGGTATGACCACATCCGAGTCCACCATAGTGCCCTCAGAAACTCTTACTGCCCTTGGAGAGGAGGAAGCGGTGCTGACTCGTCCTCCTCCATTTACTTTGAAATAAGACAGCTGAATATTAGACTGACTCATTGGGCCTCATGCAAGAACATGTTGGTATTCTTCTCCTAAATTTCTCTTACTTTTGTTTGTACAAAGGGTTCGTACGAACATGTCANATCTTAACATTCATGAGGTACTTTACATTGACTGTTTATGGTTGAGTGTGGGCGTGTAGAGGGTAGAACCTGAGGAGGACCTCGTGCGCACACTCTGACGTGTAGCTGTGATTTATAAAGGAAAGATGCGCAGAAACGTGCGTACGTACAGTTTTATAAATCTGAATTTTTTTTGGCGTACGCCATTTCCGCCTTTTGGCCGTACGTTCACTTTTAGTATGGTTTCCACACAATCCTTTATAAATGAGACCCCAGAGCAGTAGAGGTGGTTCTGAATGGTTCGTTCCAATTAAATATTAAATTCAGGGTAAATGTTATTTAGTTCTTAGGTGGCAAATTGTGGGTTAGATTAGTTTTAGTTTAATTCTCCTGTTCAGATGTTGCTTAGTATTTAGATGGTTGATATGGGTCCTTGAATAGGTTAATCTTAGGCTTAAGTTTCCAGATAGGTTAGGGTTAGGATTTGTTGTTCTGGTCAGGTGTCAATTAGTAATAATTAGACGGTTATTCTGAGTCCTGAATAGGTTAATCTTAGGCTTAAATTTCCAAATTGGGTTAACTTAGGATCTGTTTACCTGGTCATTGTTCTGGGTTAGGTTAACCTTAGAGTTGTTGTCCTGGTTAGGTGCAGGTTAAAACCTTAACAATAAATTTTAAGTATAAGCAGATGAGCCTCTGGTGTAAAATCTCTTTTTATAAGGGCTGAAAGGGCTGAGGATAAATCTGCTTTAGATCATAATTGATCCGATGGCACCATCTGCTGGAGGAATCATGAATTACTCACTGGTTTCTAAAAAATCAGGTTGTTTTTCATTTTTGGGTATTAGAAATGTTAAAAAAAATAATAAATAAATATTCTAAGATTATTTTAAGAGGCTTTTTGTTCTGTGTTTGGATACTTTTTTCTATATTTCCATCTAAATTATGATGTAACTGCAATTTGTTAACTGTGATTTGTGTTTAATATTAAAATTTGTTTTTAATTACCATGCCAATTTGATGATACTGCAAGGCTCCTGATTGTGTCCTGTTTTACTTTCTTCCATTTAGCTCTTGCCATTGCCATTCTCTGTTCTTTTGAAGGTGCAGAGGAGTCCGATTCTGCCTTCCTGGTGGTGGTCTGCATCCCTCCTGAGCTTGGGAAAGGAGTGAGGGTGGCATGTTTTCTGGATCTGAGGATCCTGTCACATGTCTGTTGGTGGGACCTGATGCTGTGGTCTGTTGCTMCCTGCTTGGGCTGTCCACTCTGCTGTTGTCCCATCTGTTCCTGCAGGTCCTCCTCCAAGGATTCAGTGAAAGCTGGGTCCTCCTCCTCTCCCTCGTCCTGGCTGGGGGGGTCCGTCTGGGTCTCCTGCTGTGTGATGAAGTGTGGTGGAGGGGTGAGGCTGTGTTCTGTGCTCACCTGGGTGCTCGCTGAGGCCTCGTTGGTCCCATCTTTGGGCGTGTCCTCCTCGTCCTCTGATGTGTCTTCCTCTGAT
>NW_013954245.1:26347-35198 GCF_001266775.1 Austrofundulus limnaeus
GTATCTGAAAAAAATCTTAGAATATGAAAACATTGGTGAATGTCACAAATTCTCCTAAATCACTCGTACGCACAACTTAAGAACAAATCTGTGCTTACCAACGGTTCTTGCATGAGGTCCAATGATTTTATTATCTGCATGATGAGATAACAAGTTGTTTATCTTAAGTTGTTGAACTAAAATAAGAAAAATCTAAATTTTTAGAGTCTAAAATATAGAGAATTGCTTCAGTAAGAAATTAGAGGCGCTGACGCTCCGGTTTTCTGCAGCTTGTCAGAAGTGGAGCTGACATTCCCTTCACCCTCACTGTGTGTTAACACAGGACAACAGCATAGTTTGAAGAATGACCTCTCCTATTTACAGGATTATCCCGTCAGAGTCCTTGCTACACTGTCTGGATGGTTTTGAACCGAAGTTGGCTGGGACGGAGGAGGAGGAGGAGGAGGAGGAGGAGGAGGTCTGGTCCTCCCTTGTCCAGCTTTGATATTAATATTCAGCCACACAATGTGGAATATTTGGCTAACTGTAACAGAAAGATGAGCTTAAACCAAGTAACGCCAGACAAAGAAAAAAGGTCTGGAAGAGAAGAAATGCATGCAGCCAGTTAAATAATGGATATAATATTTTCCACCTTGGGAAAATATCGAGCAGATTCTCCTGCGTTGTTAATCAACCCGACAGATAGAAATCTCTCTAATGAAGCGGATTGGTCCCTTGCTGTGAGTCAGCTGACAGGAGAGGATTTCCAGATATTTTGTGACGATCACGTGAGAACGACAGGCTCGCTGTGTGAGGGTGAAGTCCTGGTATGCGGGCCAAACGAGGCCCGTCAGATTTGCTATGGAGAGATACTGAATATTGCTTTGACCCAGAAGTGAAAAGTGACGTGTGGGTTCAGCAGAGGCACTCTTTTGGGCCTATTCAAAAATGTTTGAATTTGCAACAGAAGGAGAAATAAATTTATTAGTTATGCCCTTACTGGGATGTGAGTTTTCTAATCATGCAGCAGCTGACAGTGTGTGCAGTTTGAAACGTGCTCTGCTGAACCAGCCTGTCAATCTAGCAACTGATCTTGTGATTTCAAACTGACAGCGAGCAGTCCAGGCCAGAGAACTACTGTTTGTGGAGCCTGAGCTGAAACCCTGCATCAGAGGGCCTCCACACCAGGAGTGGCACTTGGCATTAGAGGTGTGCACCTGCTGGGATTAGTGGACGCAGTGCAAAACGCTGTAAATTTATGCACAGAAGTTTGTCAGTTCTTATCAAAAGAACCACAAGTGAAGACAAGGGTGACTGGTGCTCCAGAGAAAAACCAGGTTACAAACAAGGAGCTAGCTGAGGGAACAGAGCCACTTCTCTACCTCCCTTGGGAGAAATATAAAAAAACTGTCAAACCAACAAAAGAAAGATCTCAGACCGAAGAGATCAGAATGGAGATGAAGGGATCGAGCCCCAAAAGCCTTTGCGACAGTAAAGGGGGTAAATTAAACATAGACTGTGAACAGATGTAACTGTGTGGCACACAGATGGAGTCAGGTTTCAGTTAATATGCAAACTGAATGTAAAGATTACATTTCTGATGTAGCAACTGAGCTGTGTGTGCTTAAACCAACTGGAAGTTCCAGTGAGAAAAAGACGTGGATAAATTTTTAATTCTAGTGTCTGAAGATTCTTATAACTTGTAGTTCTTAGAATAATCATAAAACCTTTTGTGTGTCAGGCTCTTATTTGATCACAGATTCAATCTGTGTGTTAAGCTGACGTTCCCGTCTCTTGTTAGTGATGGGATGGAAAAATTCATTTTGGTGATCTGAATCTTTAGATTCAGTTCATTAAAATGATTTGTGGAAAAAGTCTCGTTCACTAAATCATTCAGTTCATTCACTGAATCGTTTCATCAGGATGAACGAATCGTTTGTGAACGACACATCACTTTTACTTGTTGACAGCAGCTCTGGGGAGGAGACCGGCCGTGTTTGACCTCTGTGGAGCTGCTGAGACCTTTTTTGCTTGCAGGCTCCTACTAATTTATCTAAAGCCAGACCACACAGTTACGCTTTGTTTAAAATTACGTATTTCTGCCCTGATGGTGAATTAAATTACTTTTGACCTCAGAAACTAAGGTGTCTTATCTTATTGGCAGAAATGCGGAGGTCTAATGAAATTATAGGATGCTGTATGACTTCATAACATCTGAGGCTGAAACAGATTTCTCTATTTGACATATGACAAAAAGGACCATGATCATTTCAACGCAGGCTCGTTCCACTCTCTATGGCTTATTAAACTTGTTTTTATGGGCGCTTGGGACTCATTTGTGTGCTTGTTATAATTGTTTATGGTGGTTTTTCAGGTTTACGAGAGTTTAACTTAGCTGTGACTAGGGAAAAATGGCTTTTTGTCTTGTCTTGACTTTGCAAAGCAGGTTTTAATAAATGGAGAGTTAGTTTTAGTTAAAAAGTTGGCCGCCGACCAGGTTTGAGGATAGTGAGATGGTTAAAATCTGAGTGGTATGTACTGAATTTGTGATTAAAAGACACATTTCAGCTGTAAGACTATGAGAAGCTTTGAGTGACGTTATTAAGCTGGAGAGAGTGGGCCCGCTTTGTGTCAAAGTCATATCTTTTTTGATCAAAGCATTTTTAAATTATTTTTAACATAATGCACAACAAAAAACAAACAACAAACTAACAAAAACACAAACACCCAAAATCCCACGCCGACCACCCCTTCCTATACCGGATCTACTGAACCAACAACAATTGATCTTGTATTAATACGTGATATAAATAAAAAGGTTTGTGTACAATGAAACAATGTTTAACCTTTACACAAAGTTATCTGCTGAAATTTTTTCTACATAAGATATAAATGGCTGCCAAATGTCAAAGAATTTGTTTCCAGATCCCCTAACAGTATATCTAATCTTCTCTAAATGAATGTAAGACATAACTTCTCTTAACCAATGACCATATACTGGAGGATGTGGATCCTTCCATCGAAGAAGAATAAGTCTTCTAGCCAGTAGAGAGCAGAAAGCTAACACCGTCCTCTGATGTTCACTGAGGGAAGCCTCTGCTGGAGCCACCCCAAAGAGAGAGATGAATGGTGATGGATGAACAGTTCGTCCAAATAGTCCTGAAAAGGTGTCAAAGATGCCTTGCCAGTATCCATGTAGCTTTGGACAGGACCAGAATGTGTGCAGAAGTGTGGCAGGAGATTGTTTACAACGATCACACGACGGATCCAAGTCCTTTTTGAATTTGCACAATCTGTCCTTAGACCAGTGTAGACGATGTACTACCTTGAATTGAACTATAACATGTTTCACACATATTGAGGACGAATATATATTTTGAATAATTTTTTTTGCCAAACTGTGTCTGATATGGATTCCTCCAAGTCCATCTCCCACTTGTCCTTCAAAGAATCTAAATTGGAGTCAGAAAATGAGCTGAGCAGAGAATAAACTCTGCTCATAGAGCGTTTTGTTACAGACTTACACATCAGAATCTCATCTATAAGAGAAGTTGGGGGGCGTAGAGGAAAACATCCAGAGCTTGACATTACAAAATGTCTCAGTTGTAAATACCTGAAGAACTGTGACTTATGGATGTCAAATTTCTGTGCTAACTGTTCAAATGAGACRAACTTATTGTCTATATAAAGATCATTTAGAGAAGTTATTCCCTAACAGCCGCAGAGCTTGAATGTTTGCTTTTCCTCGAGTTTGTCGCCATTCTTCTACTCTTTCAGGCAAGAATCACTCAGGGGTCGAGTGCAGACAGACCAAATGTTCAACAGGAAGGACATTCAGTAGAGAACCACAAACAGAACAAGTCGGAGCGGGAGCCACGCGACACACGTCTCACTCCTCCGCCATCTTGCCCCCTGTCCGTGTCAAAGTCATATTAAAACAGATCCATACATCAATTAGATCTGTGTCAGTACTTACGGTTATATGATTCTGGACTTGAATGTAAAATCCTAAATTTTCTCTTTAGGTGGGAGAGGCCTGTGAGCGATCTCTCTGGGTAAAGCTGCAGTGATGAAACTCCCATTAATTGAGTGGTTTGGTCAAACTATTTCTTTCTGTGTCTGAACTAACCGACTAACAATTTATGGGTGTTATATCATTAAAGTTCTGAAATCAAGATCTTAGAATCATGAATATTACTGAAGAAACCTGTTTTATATAATACCAGAGCTGTAGTTGACGTAATTTAGGTGAGACGAAAGGAGGGACCAGGGTACCCAGTAATTATTTCAGAGGGGCAGGATGTGGTAACTGATGTGTCTTTCACAAACATGGTCATACTACAAAAGATGTAAAATTATGGTAATTACCTGTTTGCTTGGAGATATTAGAAATAAAACGTTTTAATCTACTCATCTTCAGGACCGGGAGGAGGAGGAGGAGGTTTTCAGCGTGTGCTAAATCTTTAACCAGCAGGTGTAAATGGAGGCTATTTTACCCTCATGCAGAAGAACTGATTTTATGGATTCTTTTTTTCACCATTAAATTGTCAGGAATTGTGGTGTGACATATGCTGTATTTTTGTATCATGGAAGCATGACATTAAAACATCTGCTTATGTCCTTTTCAAAACAAGCAGGTGACCTCTGTGACCCCTGTGAGACAAAGCTGAAGTGTATCGCCTGGAGTGGAAAGGTACCAGCGATGCTTGTAAGGAGAAAATGTTGTTTTCTCTAGTTCTTCAGTAGATTTGGAGGATTTTAGAAGAGAAAGTAAGTTAAAATTTGTCATTTACACCCACAGGATGAATAATGAAAGTAGTAAACACTCCTTTGATGTAATAGAGTTGGAATGTGTACCCCCACCTTTGCATTCTCTCCCTCTACTCTACTTATGTTACAGGAACCTGGTGCGGAGGAAAATATGAGCTATGGTCAAACACCCTGCATGTGTTAACAGCCTAGCGAGAATGAAGCTGAAGATTAGTTACAGTAGGTTATGTGAATAGAGTAATGATCTCAGGTCCAGACGACGGAAATCCTGGGAAACCCCAGGTAGACAGCCTAAAAGCAGAGAGAAGGGGAGGGGGTGGTTAATAAAGGTTTTCTTTTGATCCCCTTGAGGGATGTTATATTCAGAGGATGGTCCTCTGATGTGTAAAAGTAAAATTTTGTGCCCTTGTCTCCTTGGGGTAGAGGGAGAAGGTTTAGAGATTGTTCCCACATTAATCTGGTGGTGGAAGTTTTATTTTTGTGAGGGGGCAGGGATCTTCACCCCCCACCCGTGTTTCTCTCTTTCCCCCCTCCTCTATCATCCTTATCATTAGGTCTGTGCAGAGAAGGGGTGGACAACTGGTCGAGAGGCCTGGGATGGGACAGTCCAGTCACTCAGGATCAGTCTCTCAAAGTGGGAGGAAGATGAGGCTTCTGAGAAACTGAAGGGGGTGTGAAGACCCAGTTACACACTCCGCCTGTGTGAATGACATATCTCTCTGGAGGGGAGAAATGAAAAGACACTCAGTCTGAACCACGCTCTGTAGATGGCGTTTCGTGACAAGGTCAAGACTGTAGGGGTCACCTTGAGTCAAATTATCAAGGAACTATGTTGGACTCTCAGTCCTCTGATGGGCCTTCTAATGGACAAAAACTCTGTTCCACTTAGAACTGTATTTAGGCCACCCAAGGCCACTTTCCCTCTAAATCAGATAATAAACAGAAGAATCTTCTCTTATTTGATTTATTGTTCTCTTAACTGAAAGTATTACACATTTTGATAATCAGAGAATGTTTATCAAAGTTACAGGAGAAGAGAGGACAGATCTCTTTTCTCCCTCAGTATGATTTCAGCTATGTATGGTTTTTCTGTGGGAAAAACTCTTATTTAACTAAAATTATCATTATGGTTTAAGTTGATGAAATATCAATGTTTTACTTGTCTGAATCATATTTACAAATGTTTTGAATTTGAAGCAATTCATTGTTCTTTCAGTTATGTTTTAAACAGTACTCATCAGATGATTTAAATGGGTCATGAAATGTGTTGTTCTGAACCACACAGCAGCAGCAGTAATCTTTGTTTAGTTTCAGGAGGCACAGCGAGCTCTGAAACTAACACTTYCCTTGATAATTTCTTTTTCTAATCTAACCTTCTGRAGGGCGRACCRTAGATTCTCTAAGCTTTTAGGAACTAACAGTTTCYGCCCGTCTCAGTAGCAGACAGACTGAGAAAAGACAGAGAGTAAAGGTGACAGACCGCCGTCAGTCACCGTAACAGCTAGATTCTCTCCGGGGAATCAAAAGCTGAAAACTGTGTCAGGTTTGGCCCCTTCACGCCAACGGGGAAACCTCACAGTGTGGAAAACCAYGCCTGGTTTATCCACCTTCAGAAACTCTCCAGACGGAAGTTTTATTTACAACCTGGGTTCCAGTCGAGGCCTTGTCTTCTGGTTACGGCTGACGTGGACGTAAACGAGTCAAAGAGCACGCCTTGGGGTCCCCTGTTGGACGGTCTAAAGACAGATTCTCCAGCAGAGCCCTCATCTACCTGGCAGGTGACAGAACATCATCTCAAGGTAAAAGCTGGCTGTGTGTGACGTCGAGGTCTGACCAAAGCTGAGCACAGAACGCTTCGCHCTTCTGGTTAAAACCCACATTATTTAAGATAAAGAGTAGAAAAGCTAACACCTTTCTTCAACCTTTTTCTTAACCTTGCCCTGTAAACTCCTAAGATAAACAGCCTCAAATGTCTGGTATTTAACATCTAAGCTGACGTTTGTGTTTCTATTTAAGTGTGGTTAACAATTAAGAAGTTAAAAGCTTGTTATTGTTGGTACCAAAACTTTTTATAGGAAATTAATTGTTCACAATCAGGTGTACTCTATAGTCAATTTTGTATGATTTGTAAATTAAATGATCACATACTATGGTTCACATTCACTGACTGAGAGTTACTTATTGTGTCCATTCATTCCCCTACAAGACGGACCAGGAAGCTGATCTGAAATTGCCCCCTGACGACATGAACAGCAACACTAAAAGACAATGGTTGCAGAGTGAGTGGGGATGAACACCCCCTTTCGCCTTTCTTTTGCTCTCCTTTCACAGAACACATGGAGAGAGAAAGGGAGTCTTCCTGTCGAATCACCCGAAGAGGAGCATCGACAATTCTGCTGACCAACAGAGGAAGATGACCTTCACCGACGAACGGATGACTGAATTGGACAAGATTCTGCAGATTGGCTGGACATTACACTGCATATTACATCAGGAGAGGATGCTTCATCAGTGCTACAGAGAGGACAGCTCACTCACTCGGTTTGGACCACGGAGAAGCAGAGACGGTGTCTGGCTACGAGTGAGTGTAAAGACAGAATACGGAGCCACAACTCCACGCACAAAAACTTGTAGCTCTCCGGCACTGGAACAACTCAGGACCTTGGACAGTGGAAGTGAGCAGGAGCTGCTGGACTCAATTTTATCCAGCAATGGAGGGACAGAACCTGCCCATCTCCTGCGGAGATGAGATCCGTCCACAAGAAACCTGATCAGCCTAGGAACAGGTGCAGGTGACTCTGGTCATGTGTAACAAAACGGTACGTGGAGCTGATATACTTTGAAGAGGCTGCTGAACCTCGTAAGTCAGGATGGCCACATCTGTGAGCCTAACTGCGACTTTGAGGAGGCAATGAACATGCTGGTTGCAGACCAGGAGCCACAGAGGGAAGCCTGAAGACAGGCCTACTCACGGAAGATTGCTGTCTACAAGCATGAGAGGGTGGGGTTGACCTTCCCCCTACAGAGAAATGTGGGGGTCCAGAATTTTGCTGGAGGGGATGTTGAGAAAGTTGGATTTTTGCAAAATTTTGGACAGAATTAAACATCAGATTGAACTGCAGAGACTGAACAAAGGACCAAGCTGTGCCTAGCACTAAACCTGCTTCGAACTGGAGGACAGGGTTAAAGGTCACGCAGCTGCAAACTCTCTCCCTACGAGGCCTTGGAACGGTTTACCTTCCCCCTCTCTGTGGCCAGTTCACTGATGTAATGTCTTTTTCCTACCCTGGGTCCAGATCTGATGTAACTAGGAAACATGAGACTCTTCTCTTCAGACAAAGAGGAGAGGAGGAGTATAAATGTTTGTTCAAATGAATATGCATTTTTCAGAAGGGTATAAAGATCACTGACAAACCCAATGACTCTCTGAACTTCTTTGGGCTTTTCTGACCAAATAACCCTCTGTGAGGGATCTTTGTCTGTACTATTAGATTTTTTTCTTTTTCTTTTTATTATTAAAGCATAAAAACCCACTCCACCTGAGTCTTTTTAAAAAATGGAGTCCTTGGTAAGTCTGTTCTCTCTGTTTAATTTGCTGGTCTTATTAAGGATAAAAGCTGTGTCCTGGCTGGAGGGTCCATCTGGGTCTCCTGCTGTGTGAYGAAGTGTGGTGGAGGGGTGAGGCTGTGTTCTGTGCTCACCTGGGTGCTCGCTGAGGCCTTCTTGGTCCTATCTTTCTCCAATCAGATGCGTCCATGGGCGGGGCTACAGCCCAAACTCAGCCGACAGTAACAGACTTAAAATGAAAACATTTTCTTAGATTTGTTTTGTAAGGGTCAGCTTACACTTCTTATAACAAGGTTATAAGAGTAATTTATTTAGCAAGGATCTCTTTTATTTTAGATAAACATTTCTTTAGTGCAAGAATGAATGGACACAAAAAGTAACTCTCAGTCAGTGAATGTTGATTTGAACCATAATATGTGATCATTTATTTTACAAATCATACAAAATAGACTATAGAGTACACCTGATTGTGAATAATTAGTTTCCTGTAAAAGTTTTGGGACCAACAATAGCAAGTAACTTCTTAATTGTTAAC
>NW_013954245.1:36198-36708 GCF_001266775.1 Austrofundulus limnaeus
AATTAGTGTTAATAAAAGCAAAAAACTGACTTTTTCCTATTGCCCCGCCCACAGACATGATGGAATCAAACCAACTACACAGCCTTGTAGATGACTCCCCCTGGACAAGCCCCTGAAGTTTGGTACCGCCCACTCTCTTTAGGCCACGCCTACAATGCTTTAACGCTTTGACACTTTTTGCATATTTGCCCCACCCACAGGCATGACTGAATGAAACCAAGTGCATAGCCTTGTAGGCCACGCCCCCATGGACATGCTCCCAAATTTTGGTACCACCCACTCACTTTAGGCCATGCCCATAATGCTTTGAACTTGAACTCAGGTGCGGCCTGGTATGGTCATGCTGGCGAGGAAAGCTGAATTTTTCCAAGTATTGATCTGCAGTCATGGTCAACATTTACTGCAGCGTCCAGGTGAGTTTCAGGGGGCTTTCTGGAGCCCCCAGGCCAGCTTTTTGAGCACTTTTTTAGGCTCTGGTGCTCCAGGAGGCCCGCTGGCTGCCCCCCACAC
>NW_013954246.1:0-8910 GCF_001266775.1 Austrofundulus limnaeus
TATATATACCCTTTAATTATCTAAGTCAGCTGTTGTTTTAAAGTGGAAACATGCTGTTTGACACAGGTCTGACCATTTCAAATGACCTTTCATTAAACTCATAGAAAATGTGTTTGAGAAGCTGCAACAAGAAATACTACTTTGTGCTCTCAGATTCCCTTTTTAACTTTTAAACCAAATAGTTATTTTCTGTCCTCGAGTCTTTCCTGCAGTTGCCCTAGAGGAAATCTCAGTCATCAGATAAGGCCGAATTAAAGAGGAAGTGGAAAAAAAATGATGTGTGAACAAAGAAAAGGGAAGTAAAAGGGGTGCTGCTCATGCAAAGTATGCTGACATTTTAACGTGGTGCAGCTTTTATTTTTAATCATGTCTGATGAATTTGTTCATGCAAATCATCACAGAAATGTCAGTTGAAGCAGAAGCAGAGATGAAAATACAGCATGCTAAATCTGGACCAGCACACCTGGTCAGAGCAGGACTCGGAAACCTGAAAGAGCCTCTGATGGAGCCAATCAGTAGCTGTTTCTGCGTAAACTTCAGTTTCTCTTAAAAAGCTAAAAAATGAATTCAGATCATATTTAAACTTCAAATGTGCTTAATATACGGTATGTTCCACAAGGTTCCATTTCAGCACTGTTGCTTTTTGTTACGTGCATTTTAATGAAGCATGTGAAACCTGTTCAGAGGAAGTGTAGGCAGATGATATAAAACTGCAAAGATTCAACAATGGGCTGCTGTCTGCTGAACGCACAAATACTGTGGCTTAGTGGTTGAAAAATCCCTTTTGTGTTGTTTTTCAGCTGAACTAAAAGTTGTCTGTGGTGGTCTTACTGTTGTCAAACAGCAAAGTGATCTTAAAAATCATCAGTTCACCAAAAAATAAATTAAAAACAAATAGTTTTTAGCTTTAAACTTTCAGGTGAAACAAAAGCCAATCTGTAAACAATGATGGGCACCAGTGAAACTGCATGGGTAATGTTTTTCATGTTTTCTTCTTTGTTTTTTTCCCTGTCGGTTACGTCCCCTGGCTTGGTCTAGGAGTTTAAAGGGACTAACATAAAACTAGACAATGAAGGAGGAGTCAAAATGGCATTTTAGATGTTTATTTTCTGCCATCTTTTAAGTTTCTTTTCTATAAAGACTGATTCAAAGACTTCAGTGAGAGCTCAGGCCAAAATAACACACAAAACAACCCTGGAAGAAAAATAAAATTTAAACTTACCTAACCCTAGTGTAAATAAAATATACAAACCTAAAATAACCTTACCTAACAAACACATAAACAGGAGAAAACTAAGGTTAAACAAAAGGCAGCTCTCCCCTACAAAATCAGTTTGACCAAGTTTACATTAGTTTATAAAATAAAGAACCCTCAGCTGACACAACAATCATTGGCGTTTGGCTTCGCAGCCATTAAATAGGGCCCAGCTGATTGACTGGCTACCTGAGGAGCAGCACCCAATCACAGGAGAGACACAGGAGAGGAGGCGGAGCCTAAAAGAAGACACAAGGCATTACTTCAATGGAAAAACAAACATCCACATTGGGGATGTAACACTGTCCGTATGTGAAAGATGATGCAGTGCTGAGACTATTGTTGTTTTCTAGTCTCTTGATACTTTAAGTCTTCTTTTCCTTATAGTTTTAATTACTCAGTTTCAGCTGAAGTTATTCAGCACTCAGTGTTCACTTGCTTTATTCATTTTTAATTTGGCTTTTTAGCTGCACTTTTGCTTTTTTTTTTAACTTTTAGCTAATCTTTTATTACTTTTAGCCATAAAGCTTTAAACTTTTTTATGGCTGCAATTATTTTTAAGCTAGTGGTTTGCCACTTTTGTCTTCTAACTATTTTATTGCTTTTTTTAGCTAGTCTGTTTCTATTAGGTTTGATATATAGTGTTTTGCCACTTTTAGCTAGATTTTTGCTACTGTTCCTTTAAAACTAGCCATTTGCTACTTTTGTCTTTTATCTATTTATTGTCTTTTACCTAGCCCATTGTTTATATTAGCATTTAGATAGTGTTTTGCTACTTTTAGCCATAAAATTTTGCTACCTTTTTTGCTACAATTATTTTTAAGTATTTGCTACTTACTTTTGTCTTGTAGCTTGTACATTGCATATTTTAGGTAGCCTATTGCTTCAATAAGCTTTTAGCTAGTCTTTTAGCTAGTGTTCTGTTCCCTTTGATGTAATGACTCAGTTTGAGCTTGTCATTCAGCTCCATTGAGTTAAATGTTTTTATCTCCACATTCATCTTTTTATTTTGTTTTAATTTCATGTGTGTGTGTGTGTGTGTGTGTGTGTGTGTGTGTGTGTGTGTGTGTGTGTGTGTGTTTGTGGTTACGGCTTTGGGGATTTTGGGGGCAATTTTAAAACAAAAATCCTACATTTGGGGACAAAAGTCGAGTCCACATTTGGTTTAAATGCTATTGATGGGTTGGGGGTTGTGTTTAGGACCAAGTTGTGAATTGAGTTTAGGTTAGTTTTAGGGTCAGGTAGGTACCTGTGAGGTTAGCCTTAGGGTTTGTGGTCAGGGTTAGVMTGTAGAAATGTAATGGAAGTCAATGGAATGTCCCTAATTAGATAGGGACAATCCTCTTTCGGCTGCAACCTGAGACGTCTTCTCGTGTTTGCTTTTCTAATCCTGTTCAGTTTGGTCACTTCGACACTTCCTTTGAAAATGTTTACATCTTCAGTTCCACCTTTGGCTCCTCCTCGTTTTTTTCCAATGTGGAACCGGGTCTGCAAATGAGCAGTTATTAGGCTTTTGTACAAAGTAACTGCTATAATAATAGGTAAGAGTTTTATGTATTGTCTTTAAACACTTAAATAAGGAAACAGTTTCTAAATGCTCTGCAGATGTATTGAGGTTGAAGCTCGTGGTAAACAGGTGTGTTAGAAGCCAATACTCTTCATGCCAGTGTTAATGTCGCTTATGGTTGTGGGTGTCATGTTCCCTCTTCGGTCACACAAGATGGTTTCAGGTTCCATACAGTCAACACTCACAGCCAACATCTGCTGAATCATAAATCTTACTGTCCACCTCCTGCAAAGATAGACCTCTGAGATGTCTAACAGAAGGAAGATGTCTTTATTTTATTTAAAGCGCTGTAAACAAATCAAACATTTAAACCAAAAATTGTCCCATTTCAAAAGAAAATAAGGTATTATGGGATTTTAAGGCAGCAATTTGTCTAAAAATGCAAGAACAGAGTTTGTTAAAGTTAAAAAAAATTAACATAACAGCCAGAGGAGCATTTTTTAAACTAATTTAGTTAATTAGTAACAGTTCAGTAAGAAGACTGGATATAAAATAAGCATTTAAAAATGGTATAGAGTAAAGATTTAATGAAAATTGGGAAGACTTAAGTTTCCAATCCTGTCTACAGCTCTTAAAATCAAAGATTTCAAGAATCTGGATAAATCAAAAAAGCTGATGGGATAGTGTTTACAAGAAAAAGGTTAAAATACTGAAACAAACACAAATTAAAATTATTGAATAACATTTTGTGAAATTTCCCAAAAAACTGGTGCTAAACAGTCTGGAGAAAACCTCAGAGTCTAACTTTTTCCTCCTCTGTTCGCTTAATGTCTTTCATGGTACAGAATGATTGACAGATGTCTTGTCCCGCCCCCTCGGCTTGCTGCTATACGTTTGCTTTGAATGTAAACACAGTTCACTTTGCAATCCACAAACTTGGACTGAGGCAAAGTAGAAAACTGTGGCTTGACAAGGATCTGATGTTCAACAGAGTAGAGGAACTGAGTAACCAGACCAGGAAACAAGGTAAAAGGTAATTTTATTTACAGGTGAGGGCTCAGGACGTCTGGCTGCAAGAAGAGTGAAATGAAGAGGTGAGTATTCGTTCTCAAATTGTATCTTGCCAACGATGACAGTGGTATTGTTTCTTTTCTTACTGGTTCTTTGGAGGCGAGCAGCATGGAATGGAGGAGGATATCTCAACAGGTAGAGTAGCTTACAGGCTGTAGGTGATCCTAAAATCGACACTTGGTGATTGATTCCTTGATCGTGTTCCAGGTAGGAGGTTTTGCTGGTGGCAGGTAGGCAGACTGAAAGGTTCTTGATGAGGTGGTTCACCTTGGACACAAGACAGCGAAAAGGTAAGCTCAGAGATACTTAATACACTTAGAGGTGGCTTGAACGCTACCATAGAGGCAAGATGCATCAGCGTAGACCAGTCAGCAGGGACGCCTAATAAAGCCCAGCAGCTCATCAGGAAAAACCCTCACAGGTGCAAACAATCAGGCCATGAACCAATCAGGAAAACAGGAAAGTAGAACCAAGCCACATGGCTAGCCAATATTTAAAATTTGTTTTGGAAATCACAGAAGTCATGTCCTCCATGCTAAAGGGAAGATGAACTATCTGGCCTGTTCTCAGCACACAGTTCAAAAGCCTGCCTCGCTGATAGTATAGTGGTGCATTAGTGACTATTACTTGATTTTCCACATCTGGAAATGCTCCATCAATGTGAAATTTTAGAGCAACTTATGCTCCTATCCAGATAATGTCTTTCTCTTGCACATTTCAGCAAGACTGCATCCATTACAACACCATAGCTTCACATGACCCGTTTTCTCTATTTTATATGACATTTTCTGAACTATCATATCAAACTATTTGTGACGGAACTGCCAAATAAGGTCTGCACTTAACAACTACAATTTAGTGGTCTTCACTGTCTTCTGAGTTAGGCTCTGACTCCAACATGTGGCTGGATGGACAAGTCTTCTGTTGTTGACGTCTTTTAATTCATTTATAAATAAAACGTTTCTGCACCTCCCTAACCCCCCTCCATCAAGCTGGAATGAACCGGTCTGGAAGCCGGACAGGGGTGTGAAGCGCCTCGTTTGGATTTGAAGGGGACAGCATCAAAACAAGCTGCTTTGTGACCCACCTCAGAAAAGGGCTGAAAGTGGGGCTTGTGGAGTTACAATAAGGAGGAATTCAGTCTCCTTTAAATGGACCTAGAAGCTAAAATTGGGTTTGCAGTTAAGAAAAAAAATCTTCTCCACTTTGATGCGTCTGCAGCACATTTGTCATGCAGATGTTGTAAAACAAGACACATTCAGTTTTTCGGGTCGAGCAAACTCCAGTAAACATTCGTTTTTTTAAAGAGCTCATGCAAACTGTGTTTGGTTTGTGGCAACACTCTGCGGAGCACAACGATCAGCGAGCTGAGACGGTTTCAGTTTTAACCCAACGACAAAAACACAGACAATATTTGTCTGAGCAAACAGTCCCAGAGGAGCCCAGCGGTGAAAAAATAAAGGGAAAGTTTTCGCTCATCATGAAGCCCACCTGCAGTGCTTTTAAACACGCGCTCCAATTTGACTCACTCCACTGCAGGCATGAATGCTTTTTATTTTTTTTAACTGCACCAAGACTCTCTTTCACTAGCAGCTGTGTGCAGGAGGATGTGATCCTAAATAGGTCAGCTTTCACAGCTTCTACATCGATCTCTGGTCATTTATTTTAAATTTCACCTCGTGAAGCTTTTCCCCCTTCAGCGTGAAGGATTAACACGCACAAACATCACCATCCTGTGGGTTTTCACGTGTTGGTGGATCAGAGCCGCTCCAGAGTCTTTCACTTATTCAGTGTGCAGAGTGATGCCTGGGGGTCTGACAGTAATGCTAAGCAGCAACGCAAATAAAACATTAAAGGACCAGCATTCATTGAGCGACTGCATGTCACCCGCCACCTTTCACAACAGAGACCATCTAATGAAGAGAACACACATCGCAACATTAGTCTGACCCAGTTCTGGCCCACACAAGGCACTAACACTGGAGCCAGACTCGGCAAAGAATGGCGGCCTTTTGGTGGCCCAGATGTGGTTTGCCAGAGGTGGTTCATGCATGGGCCCAGCACCACATAAACTAAACCACAACTGGGTCAGATGTAGCTTTGACAGAGTTGGGCCCCATAAACCTAAACACAACTGGGCCAGATGTGGCTTTGACAGATTTGGGCCACATAAACTAAATCACTACCAAGTCAGTTGGGGATTTGAAAGTTTGGGCCACATAAATCAAACAACAATTCGGCCAGTTGTGGCTTTGACAGTTTGGGCCACATACTGTACACCAAGTCACCACCTAGCCAGTTGTGGGCCACATAAACAAAACCACAACTGGGCCAGTCATGACATACCATCTTAAAAATGAAGCTATCATTGTCAGACCTGGACCACATCTGGTTGATCATCTGTGGGCCAATTTTTAGGTCTTCTGATTGGTCCTGGCACGCTGCCTTGGATGTCACCGTCTCCGCTGCACCCCTCTCCTTACCAAATGTTTTGCCCCCCCCCAAAAAAAGCTGGCTGCACCTTTCACAGAGTCGTTTTTTTGAGCGTATGCTTGTGTGTTCTTTTACAAAACACAGGATCAAAGCTCTTTTTTTAAACTCATCCTTCCTATATGTGTGTATTCTAAACTGCAAAGGTAGCGCACTACGCAGCGGAAGACCCTGGACATTCGTTCCCCCGTGTCTGTCATGTGTGTGTTTCTCCAGACGGATGTTCTAAACTGCATATTTCGTTCTACGTTGCATCTTGATGTTGTATGTGAATGACAATAAACAATTCTTGACTCTTCTTGAACCACTTTCCATGCCAGCAGTGCCAGCTGGATACCAGATCTGGCCGGCCCACATCTGTCTGCTATGGGACGATGTTACAGCTGTTTTGATCCTTAAAGAAATAACGATACGTGCAATACCTCATAAGATACTGTGAAATGTCATGCTCAGAGTATGTGTTGGGAATGACTCTCAGCTACTAACATGCTGAATTTTAGCTCATTCTATGTAAAACTGACGTTTGGGATTTGCATTTTTTTTGTGTTTCTTTTAATCCAGTTAGCTGTGGTGGTCATCTTGAATCAGGCCAACTTCAAAAATTAATCAGTTGCAGATCCAGGGATAACTTCCTGATTATTTCATTACAATTTCTTGTGGTTCATGAGATATTTTGTCAACAGAAACCTTCCCACCTGTAGGAGAATGAGACTCTCATTCACCTCCTCCTCCTGTGCTCTGTTATAAATACTTTCACACAGTTTTTCCTTTAAAATCCAGAAGATGCGCAGCAGCAAAACAACCATTGTATTTGTGTTGTGAGAACAAGTGTTCGGTAATATTCTGCAGCTTCTAAAGCTGCTTTGTGGTTAGTTTTTTTTGTAACCTCCCAGCTCTGCAGCTCAGAACAGTCAAATGAGCTCTGACTGATGCAAATCAAGCTGTCAGCTGTCTTTTCCACTCTGCTGAGTTCTGCCATCAGATAGAAACCTCTGGTACAGTCAGACCAAACGAGAACCATCCTTGTATTCAGGCACGTGTCGCTTATTCTCTGGAACTCTGGAGGTTTGTGTTGTCCAAAACCTGTTTTAAACTAGATTAACTCTCAAACAAAGAAAGTAGAGTGTGTAACCTAAAATAGCAAATATCTGGGTCAGTTCAGTTAATTGTTCTTTTTAACTAAAAAGTAGGCAGTAATGTTTTTTGTCTATTAGCAAAGTCCCATGAACAACCTGACCAATTTCAATGAAAGATGAACAACTGATTCACTCATGGAGTCCACCTGATTCAAGATGGCTGCCATTTTTATGAAACATGCAGAGAAATGGCTACAATTTGGTCAGTTTTCCAAATATGCACCTAAAATTTGTTATGGTAGTAGCTGAGACTAATTCCCAACAAGTTTTTTGAGAGCAAACAGATTGTACAAAGTCTTATTTAGAATTTTGCCTTTGTTTGCAGTCAGTTCTGACTATTAGCAAAATATCTCATGAAACACTGCACAGATTTTAATGAAACTTAGAGAAAATAATCATTTGATGTACATCTATATCTGAATAAATTCTGGAGAAAAATTAATTCAAGATGGCCACCACAGCTAACTCGCCTTTAAGAATGTAAAAAATGCAATGATTTGATCTATTGTTCATGTATTGGGCTAACTTTTGGTGTGGTAGTAGCTGAGAGTATTTATCAACACATATAACACACACTGACCATGACTTCTTGCAATATTGACATGGAACTATGTAACATTATTTTCAAGGTTTGATTAAATTGGCTACAACTTTATCAATTCTCAACGTCACTCTGGTCTGAAGGAATGCTAGGCCTTCGGTTTAGTATCTGCTCTGGTGTTATCTGGCTAAAAGTCTGGTGTGAACACTGTGTACTCGTGTCACTAACACTCCCATGTTGATGGGAGATACATTAGGACTGTGTGAGAGGTTCAGGTGCTCAGTGATGAGCAGAAAATTGCACATTTTCTGGGGATTGTATGATTGTAGTAGTTTTCTGTGTGCTGAACCGCTAATTCAAACACATGCCAACATCCACTGAAATGTGTCACAGAACTGGAACCAGGATGGGATCTGGTTGACGCTTCCTCTCATTTGAGCTGACAGTGGGAACGAATCACCCGTGGTCAATATTCTGAAGTTTTTCCCCCAAAATGGCTTTCAATTAGTCCAAAAAGTGCTGCTGTTGGACACAGCTTTACAGGCTGAAAAAACCCCGGGCTGCCGCAGGCGGCACAATGCATTAGCACACGATGAGCTGTCAGAGAGGATTATTTCACCACCACCACAGTCAGAGAAGGGAAGGGGGTGGGAGCGCCGCTCTGCTGCACTAAACCCAAGGAAGGGTGGGCGGGAGGCAGATAAAGGACGAGAATCACACAGAGGGAAGAGGGGAAAAGAGTAGAAAGTGTCCGTTGCGCCCGGGTGGATCTTTCCAGAGCACTGATGTTGGAACACTCCTCTGAGCTGGCCCTGGTGCAGAGTCTGTATGCCAACAGCATGCGCTGCCCCCCCTCTGCAGCCGGGATCTCTGTCAGGAATGAGGACCTGCCTATGAGGTATGTTGGGAC
>NW_013954246.1:9910-30758 GCF_001266775.1 Austrofundulus limnaeus
TGGCAGGAAAGTTGACATTTTAAACCTTAATAAAAATAATCGGTACAGGGCTTTAGAATATCGATACAGTATTGGGAAATGAAATGTTGCGATATTTCAGTGCATCGATATTTTCTTACACCCCTATTAAGCTGTTGAAACAGCATCATTTACTAAGTCATTCTAAGCCATCAAATTAATACATTTCATCATTTTTTTACCGTATCAATAATAATAATAATAATAATAATAATAATAAAAGTCACAGAGCAGTACTGGTGATGGCAACATTTCAGGGGAAAAGTAATGTTTTTGGTATTTGAGTCATCTACGCTTCTTGTTGCTTTGTATAAAAAATCACTGGTTTATTTTAGGTAAACCTGACAGGAAAATTACTGATGACACAAACATCTGAAATTTTGCTAAAACCCAAAAAAGGTAATCAACATTGTTTTATTTTTCTCCCTTGTAGCAACGGCAGCAAGATGAACGGGTCACTGGAGCACATGGACCAGCCAGACCCAGATACAATCAAAATGTTTGTGGGACAGATTCCACGTTCTTGGACAGATACGGAACTGAAAGAGCTTTTTGAGCCCTTCGGACCAGTGTACCAGATCAACATTCTTCGAGATCGCACCCAGAACCCTCCTCAGAGCAAAGGTATGATCAAGTGGAAATATTTGGTTTTTGGTTTGTTGACTGAATAACATAAAACAAAATATAGCTCTATCACCATGGCCACTGTGAACGCTTGACAGACATGAATTTTTAATGAACATTTAAGTAGCTCTGATTAAACTGAGCTGGTGCCGTTCACATTCCATTTATGAACTGCCTGTACTTTTTTTAGATTAAAGTAGTCAGGGATTACTAAAGATTTTTTATTTTTGGGGTTGGGGTAGATCTTCATTGTTTCAATTTATGGTTGCAGGTGTGGTACATTTATGTATTTTGTTTCAGTGATAAACACATTTCCAATCACATTAGCTTTAGGGATGCACCAATATGAAAATTTCGGTCAATATTGATATCCGATATAATTATTGCTGTTATGGCCGATAACCGATATTTACCGATATTACACACAAAAATTATAATTATACATATATGCACAAACACACTTGAGTCTGTATTTGATAAACGTAAATAAACGACCAGACCTCTGACATGGCTCTACTTTGTTATTCCTGGCTGCGTAGCATTAATATCACTATTATGATCAAACAGAAGCCACTCAACCAACCAGCTCCCGTCCCAAAACAGAAACCTAGGGATGGACGATAAATTGATTTAATCAATTAATTCGAATTTGCCATTTATAAAGATTTAATTTGGGAAAATCTGGATTTTTTTTTCCCCACCAGTGCACTCTGGGCTTCTGTAGTTCAGAGGTCACCCCACCTGTCCCTCAAGATGATTGATACACAACATGACAGTATGGCAGCTAGCAAAGAGGATCTACTTCCTAAAAAAGGCACAGTTTCTTCAGTTTTCTGGAACTGGTTAGTTTTGCAACCTCGGACTTGGAGCAACAATCACCTCACTGCAAAATGTGTTTGAAGGCTCTTGCTACAAAAAGCAGGAGTAAAACAAATTTGTTTCAACACCTGAAACAGAAGAACTCCGTTAAGTGGAAAACAAAATTGATTAAAATCGAAAATTGAATTCGGGATGAAAAAAAAAAAATACTTTTTTGGCCATATCGCCAAGCCATACAGAAACAAAGCTAAAAAGTGGGAAGTCAGTATCGGACATTAATATCGGCCCAGTTTTACATATCCGACAGATACCGATATTCTAAAAAATGACCAATATTGGCCTGTATCGATATTAGTGCTGATATATTGTTCATCCCTAATTAGCTGTTTTATCATGATTTCAATATTAAGTTAGCATCTATGCTAATTTTGAGATACTTAAACATTACCCCTCCATAAATATTTTATTTTGCCACATTTGAAATGGTTTATCTTTTGGGCCATTAGCATTAATACCATGATGATACCATAATAATATTTAGGTCAATGTCTTGTTGTTGTTGACAGTAATTGCTTTATTGGTGGGTTGTCTTCCAAAGGTAAAAATGACAACTTTTAGTTTATTTAAAATTGCGCCAAGTCACAACATACATCATCTCAGGGCACTGTACACGGAATTTGGATACAATATTAGTAATGGACAACAAATAGTGGGAAGCTAACACCACATTTTTCTGAACTTTTGTTATTTTCTGCTGACAACTGCAAAAAATGTAAAGTTGCACACTCCTATTGTAAACAAACCAAATAAGTTAAAACCAAAAATGGTGAGTAGCTTTAATGGTGCAGTAAAGTCAGTGGGGGTGTAATGGTGGGGAATTTCATCGCTCATTGTGGAGTGATTTATTAAACATAAAAGCACTAAAGTGTTCTTCGTGTACATGTGCTTTCAGCTCTTTTCCCTGCAGCAGTGTACGGCATATCATGCCTGTACATGCTAACTGTTAATGCTCAGAAAAGATGATTCAACCGACTCTTGTGTCAAGGTTTGTTAAAGAAAAGTATGATGAGTCTTTTAAAGCCATGTGTCACACTTTTGTTCCTGTCATGCTGTTTCAAAGCGGGGTTGAATGAAAGAAGCGTTACTCTACTGCAATACTCCATTAAGACATAAGTCAAAGCTCTTACCTTTTACTGATGATTCTCCAGTTGAATGATTCAGTTTAGGTTGCAATTACAGAAGACATCGAAGTAAAAACCGGGTGTCTGCAGAAATTTAAGTATTCACTCTCCCATAACCAACTACAAGTAAATAAAGTGCTGAAGTTTTTCTGATGGAACTGTTAGGAGTCAACTAAAATCTGTTTGCCTTTGTGGGTAATCAATATAGCAATCAGACAATAATCCATTATTTGGGATTAAAGTGGTGGGACTATGTTGATTTTAGGTCCTGTTAACACGTGGGACATCTCTGGGACTGTTTCTGTCTTAATTTCCGTTCAACACGTGAATGCTCGCAGACATGAGCCTTCATTTGGACCATGAATGAGGTTTGGTTGCTCCTACATGCTGAAAAGTGTTAGCAAATCCTGCTTTCCACCATTGCTACTGTTCATCTGCTCACGCACATGTGGAAAACTATTGAATGCAGTCATCGTCAGTGCACATGTGTGTTTTCACACCAATTCATTCTCAAAAACTACTAGTCATTCTGTCGGGACAAGCCCTTTTATTAAAATCAAGATTTTTTTTTACTCATGCTCAAACTCATCTGTTTAAACTGCACAAAAACCCACATTAAAGCTCCAATTGTACATACCTGCTCTCGACACTGTGCATTTCATTAAATAAAAGTTCAAAGCCTCTTATTTTTTGAAGACAGCTCCTCCCTGTTTCTTCAGAGTGTCAGCTGTGGTGTCCTATTGACATGTTAATGCAATGTTAATATATTCTGATAGATAATCTGGCCTGATCACTGCCATCTTTAGCTCACTGAAGCCTGTGCGAGTTGAATTTGCTTAGCGACACCATTACCACATGCTTTTACTGAGATGGAGGGATTTTTACTGAAAACACAGAGGCCTGCTGATATCTGGCTTATGTTGTGTGAAAAAGGGTTCACCCTTAATTTAATCTCATTCTGCATCAGTGTTTTCTTTCCTGTACTTCTACTGAGCAACATGAGACTTGTGCTCCATTTAGGTCACCTAATAAAATCATTGGACTGCCCTGATCTGGTGTTTTTATCTAGCTTGGTGTCCAGGCAGAGCAAAAGCGAGAACACTCAGCTGGTTGTGAAAGAGAAGAGTGCAGCTTGATGCATATTAGAGTTCAACAGCCCTCCCCATGGCCTGGGAGCTCCAGTAGCAGAATAATACACACTATGTAGGTCAGAGACGCTGCAGTGCTCCACTTCCCCAACCCAGTGAAACTGACGGGCTGGAACGCCACTGGCAGTCTGCTGGGATGGAAGGATGAGAAGCTTCTTTTTTTTTTATTCTTCCCCCACCTTGCTTTTTTATTTTTTATCCCTTCCCCCACTATCTTTCTTTTTTGCATTTGTTCCTTCCTTTTGTCTCTTTGTTTTGTTTATACGCCTACAGTATGAATGTTAGATGTTAAATTTCTGGTGTGGAAACACTTGGACAAGCTTGTCATTTTTTCTCTGCCCTGGCGTGCCCGGGCTGTGTTGACCCATCGACTGTCTGTCAATGTCCTCTGACAGCTTTCTAACCTCGTGGTCGTCTCTGTGGCCGTGTCACAGCCTCATCTCAACTCATCACTGTTGAGTTCTTGATGCAGCCGTCCACACGGTCGGTGTGCACCATCTATCATGGCACTGTTGGTTCCAGGAATAACCCGCCACCTTCCAAACACGACACCCTCGCATCTTCTCTGTTCTGTAGCAATCAGGGTGTTAAATTTACTGTCTGTATGTGCTGTGTTTTTAATGTTGTTTTTGTCTCCTTCTCCCCTACCATTGTTTGTCCCCTCCCCCTCCTCCCTTTTTTATATTCTTTCACTTTCTAGGATGCTGTTTTGTAACTTTTTATACAAGAAAAGCTGCACTGGAGGCCCAGAATGCACTGCACAACATAAAGACCTTAACTGGGGTGAGTAAGCACAGCATGGGCTGCTTTTAGCTGCTCGAGCCCCCCTACGTCTCCGGTGCAGGCTGTGAGCCGTGTTCCGGCCAGTAATGAGCTCTCGGTTCACTGAACGCCTGTCTGGCCCGAGAAATATTTCAACCCCCTGCTATCACCAACCGAAGGCTGCCCTGAACTTTATAACACTTGAAAACGGATCGTCCCAAACTCGAGAGCAAATGTGACGCAAAGCGTGCTTTCACTGTGGTGTTGGGTCAGTCCTTGAGGCACGACACTCGGTCACTATGAGTTTGAACGAGTTAATTATGCTTGTACTTAATAAAATGCTTTTTTGTTTCCACTACTCAAAATAAGATCCTTAAGAGGGCGAGTCTCAAAAGAGAGCAGTCACTCCTGAGTGCGGCCTCATAACTCATCACCTGATTTATCCAAAGAGATTGAAGACCACTCGACTGGAATAAGTGCAGCGGCTTGTTAAACCACTACGAACCTGTCACGCCTGGGAATCGTTCTAAATTGCTCTTTCCAATCAATTTAATCCATACCAAACAGCTTCAGCTGTCAATTAAAACTGTAGCCCAGTCTGTTGTAAAAAAGAGCTGCTGTCAGGGAGGTTATAGGGACATATTGAAGTGGGTTGATGGATGAGTTCAGCAGGCTGAGCAATACAGTCTTAACTCTGTTCACTGGAAGACTATCAATCAGCCAGACATTTCAAATAAAGTGTGGATCGACAGCTCAGCTCTCAAATCTCAATCCTGGATCCTGTTTATTCTGGCATTCACGCAGGTGACTGAGTTTACTTTTGTGTCACAGTAGAAAAACTGGTTTCACTTTCTCTCTCTCTTTTTTTTGTCCCTTCTGTGCCTCTGCTTGGTCATTGACGCTAGCCAGTCTCCATACCGTGCAGGCCATCTGTCCACTTCCCCTTTTAGAGAGCGTCACAAACAAACCCACCACTTTTCAGCTACCATCTCACGACTTGAGTTTTCTGCTCTTTTTTTTTTTTTTCCATTGCACACCGTTTGTAAATGTTCTATAGCTACATCTGTTTAAAGCTGTACGTCTCCTAGGACTCCAGTGTTTATTAAAGGGCAGAAAACAACAGATCCTACAAAAGTAACTCTGCCTTCATTTTCTCACACCCTGAGCTTGAAACTGAGCATGGTGTTCAGGCTAAGATTAGATTTTTCACAGCTAAGATTTGTGAATTCTTTGTTTCATTTGTATGTGGCGTGTTGGTGTAAAGACAGCAGCTATTAAAAAACAAAAACTTTCCGTACATTTGGAAACAATATTGAGCTTTTGTGTTTGTCAACCATTTGCTGAAATTCTTATAAAACTGAAGGATGTTGACAGGAAAAAAAAATCAATAAGTTCATTCAGAAACCTACAGTATAGCTTGAAGTGAAATTGGATCCTGGAGAATTTGATACCAGTAGACGCTTCCCCCTGAGTCTAGCAGTGAGAGGGATCATGGTAGAGAGTGAACAGGAGGTTGTGTCGATGATTTTGAGAATGTGTGAAAATAAGATACCAAGGCCAACACCTGCATAGTTTTTACTGATGATTAATGTTAATTTGCTGCCTTTGTTTTTCTTCCTCAGATGCATCATCCTATCCAGATGAAACCTGCTGACAGCGAGAAAACAAGTGGTGAGTCCTTTTTTTGTAAGCATAATGATACTAAAAGCATTTAGAAACAAATACCAGATTTAAAATATTAAAACTTAAGATGATAGGTTTGACTTTGCGAAACTAGAACTGCCCTAATTTAGAAAAGTGTAAAGGGATTTTTAGGGGCTTTCAAAAGGGTACTGAGGTTGTATTTTGAGCACACGTCTGCTGGAGTGTGTTGAGGAAAAAGGACTACAGAGTAACAACAAAGCTGCGAAGTGCCAGGATTTGCACAAGAAGCTGGGACTTTGAGTGAGAGGCAGACAATACTGCAGCATTACACGGAGAGAAAGTGCCAAGATCTACTGTTGGATATCTGTGCTGCTAACTGTGTTTTTTTTTATCCCATCCGTCTGTAGCAGTGGAAGACAGAAAACTCTTCGTGGGAATGGTTTCAAAAAAATACGGCGAGAACGAGGTCAGAATGATGTTCTCGTCTTTTGGACAGATCGAAGAGTGCCGAATCCTCCGAGGCCCAGATGGTCAGAGCAGAGGTAGGTGTAGTTTTAATACATCAGCGCTGCCCTCTTGGCCTCACAACAGCCACAGAGATCCAGATTTTATACAGACACACACTTCAGTTTAAACCTAGCATTTTCCAAATGAAGTGTTGTTTCACTCCCAGGAGCATTCTTTCCAGCCCCACAGCCTGTCCTGCCTTCACTGACTACTTAGCTCACACACGTCACAGCGAACAGCCGCTGCATTCGCTGTCCAGCACAATGGCCCCTGTTGCCCTGGAAACTGCTAGCTGCTGGTGTTCATAGGCTCAGCTGGCGGGCGGCTCAGCTCAGCTGCTCCTTTACCTCCTCCTTAATCACACACCGCAAAGACTGAAATTACCTCGTCGCTGCATCTCCTGCGTAGCTCTCTGCTGCATGAAGCAGTGGGCTGTATTGTGTGTGTATGATAAACCCCCACCAAGCACACTGAGCTGTGGATTTCAGCTTTTTTAAGTTGTTTGAAGGAATTGTCTTTAAAGGGATCCCTGGTTAGTTGCAACATTGGACTTTATTTGATAAACATATTTTAACTGTAAACTAAAGACTGTAAAAATACTGTAGGATGTTCAGTTTTTTAAATTTAAAAATATATATATTTTAAGACGGACGGAGCCATTTTATTTGCACGCAAAGCATTCTGGGTAAATGATGACGTGGATAGGTCCTCAGTGTGAGCGAGCTATATCCACCCTGAAGGTTAATCTTGGACAATATGTGACGATTGACTCTTAAATGAAACCAGAGAGCGTTGACAGAGAGGAGAAGGTAGAAATGACTCAGCCTGTAACTGAAAATATGGATGGAGGACAACAGAGCTGCTTCATGAAGAAGAACCTCAGCCTGTTAGCATTAGCTTTAGTGCCAACTCTATATTGCCTTATATGTATTAGCTCGGCGCTAGCACTACAAACAATCTAAACTGAGGTCCTCCATCCATATTTTCAGTTGCAATCTGAGTCATTTCTGCATTCCCCTCTCTGTCATGTGGATGGAGGACCTCAGTGATGAGAGGAGAATGTGTAGCGCTGAGCTAATACATATATATATGGTGATAGCATTGGGGCTAAAGCTAACAGGCTAAGCTGAGGTTCTTCTTCCATGAAGCAGCTCTGTTCTCCATCCATATTTTCAGTTACAGGCTGAGTCATTTCTACCTTCTCCTCTCTGTCAACGCTCTCTGGTTTCATTTAAAAGAGTCGATCATCAGATATTGTCYAAGATTAACCTTCAGGGTGGATATAGCTCGCTAGCAGCCGAGGACCTAAACACGTCATCATTTACCCAGAATGCTTTGCGTRTAAATAAAATGGCCCTGTCCGTGTGATATATTTTTAAACTTTTAGTTTAAAAATGATAAAAACTGAACGTCCTACAGTATTTTCAGTCTTAACAGTTAAAATAAATGTTAAATAAATAAAGTCTAATGTTACAACTAATCAGGGATCCCTTCAAATCCGATTGAGCTTATTTTTTTCATGTTTTCAGGCTTCATTTATTTCTGCAAATCAGTCTGTTTGCATATTTGTCAGTATAGTCATGTTGACCGTCTCACCATGACACCACATAGTCGAGCCCTTTCTCTAGACGGTGGTTTAATCTGTTGATCATTGTGCTCATGTGTTACTGTTCTCCTTGTTTTGTTCTTTCTCCATGTGCTAACCAGTGAGGGTGGTTCTGTGTGCTTGGGAGTTGCCATTCTCTGTACTGTAATGTCTTTTTTTGGGGGGTTCATAACGAGTTGTCCAAACCTATTTTTTTGTCTTGTTTTTGTTTCTTCTTGTCCCTCCCTCCCTCCTCCCCCTCTTTCCTATTGTTTCCCTCCTCCCCCCCTACAGGCTGTGCGTTTGTCACATTTGCTACCAGGGCAATGGCACAGAATGCAATCAAAACCATGCATCACTCTCAAACTATGGAGGTACTGTACCCCTTAGCACCTATTTCTCATTTACCCCTTTCCTCCCCCCTCATACATTTTACTGCCCCCACGTGTTTGAAAGACGAAAGGTTCCCCCAAACAGATGGCACTCGTTCATCAGAGCATGACTCATTCCTGAAACGCTCTTGCTAACTACAAAATTAAATCATTGTCTGTGAAATAATTGAAAGTTAAAGCGGCGCTGCTGTAATCTCTTATTTTAAGATGAACTAAATGCGTCTCGTTTTTTGAGTAATATTTTTAGCCTCTACAAATTTGTCTGCCATTGTCGGTCTATATTTTGGACCTCAGGGGAGGAAGAATAGAAAGAAAAAAACCCATCAAATTTGGGTTAACAAGAAATTAATGTAGACTACAGTGGATCTCTTCAGAAACTGGGACTGTGCTCTCGTGTAGCCAGTCAAGTCTCTGTGGAAGTAGAGCAGCAATAATTTGACAGCTAGGTCAGAGGCTCCCCAGTGAGGTGTTGGACCAAGTCAAATTAGGAGTTCAACCAAACATAACGCTTCTTCTACCAGATTAAATTTGGGCCCCATCGAGGGCACCACCTATTCTCCCCCTCCCGCCCCCCTGCATCATATCCTCCCTTATTTCTAAGCAGCCGTGGGAGGTGCTGCTGGTGCAGAAGCCATATTCCCTGTCCAGCCTGGTCCCCGTCTGGCTCTCAACTCAAAATGTTTGCACCGCATGCTTTGTCCATGCGTCTGTCTCAACGATTTGTGACTGTGTTTGCGAGATCTTGTGTTTTGTAATGCATTTTTCTTAATGTCTACTGACAAATCCATGTTTGAATGTCTGTATTTCTTTCAAACGTGTTCATTTGTTGCCTTTTTTTTAATCTGTGGACTGAACTTCAGCCCCGCAGTGTTTAAAAACGATTCCCCCGTCTGCACCAATGTCCTGTACCTATTTTGGAATGTAGCCTGGCTCAGCTATGCATGGCAGATGTCCTGTGTGTCTTAGCTTTGATATGTCTGCATACCAAAGCTAATTCCTCGCCACAGTGTGACTGCATTGTTGATGCAAACAGTTAATTCCTCTGTGTGCGTTGGAACCGGCCTGACGTCTCTCACCTCTTATTGCTTCAGGGCTGCTCCTCGCCTCTGGTGGCGAAGTTTGCCGACACGCAGCGGGATAAGGAGCAGCGCCGCCTGCAGCAGCAGTTCGTGCAGCAAATCCAGCAGATTAACAATGCCCCCTGGGGGAACCTGGCAGGGCTTGGGACCCTGACACCACAGTACCTAGCTGTAAGTGATGCTCAAACGCCCCACCTAAATCAGCTGCATCATTACTCCTGTATTAATTTTATGTATACATTAAAACAAGGTTAACCAGAATGCTGGTTATATTATATATATTTATATTTAATTCAGGAAAACACGTCACAGTTCTGGTTTCTGTGGTTTTGTAGAAAAACTTCACAGCTACAGAAATGGATGAAAGTTTGGGTGACGGTGACGTGTTTTAACATTTTGTTTTAGGTGTTTTGATTTCAATCGGCTCGGTAAATGACGACGCCTCAGAGTGTGAAATGTAAAATATCGTGCAGTATTCATACCAGAACTATAAACTGATTCACTTGGCTCGGAGTGGGAACATCTTCCCACTCGGTTTGTGTTCTGGCTGAAGAATGGTGACACGTGACTCGTGTAGTTCTGAGCCAAAGACCACGTGACTTAAACATGAACAGACGAGCTGTTTATTTTTCCTGCCAAGAAAATCAGGACAAAAAAACTGTCAAGCTGCTATTTCATCATTTAAGAACGATGTGTTTTGATCAGACAGGAGAGGGGGAGGAAAAAAAAACGCTCCGGTAACATTTCAAAGAAAATGCAGCTTTTTTTCTGTTAACATGCCTTGATCTGGTGTTGATGCTGATCCTAAAAATAAACTAATTGGTCATGTAAAACATTACACAATCAGTTTGCACATATTTTTTAGGTAATTTGTGTTTTTATGCTCCACAGTTGCTCCAGCAGGCCACGTCGACCACTAATCAAAGCAGTTTCAATGGCCTTCAGAGGCTAGGAGGTGAGTTCATCCCATTCAGATGTCAAAACGGCTGTGAAGGTACCAGTTCTCCTGGCACCAGCTCTGACACACTTCCTGCCTGCATGGTTTTAGGCTCTGCAAATGACATTAGATCAGTGGTACATTAATAATCTGTGAGCCTGTGAAGGCAGGATGAATACATGTAGTCAGTCAGGGTGACTCTGGCACAATAAGAAACACAATGTGACTGGTTTTTGTTTGAGGACATGATTTCATGTCTGATCTTACAGGTGATTCTGTGTTTTTATGATGGAAATATAAAAGGTACCAAGCTTTGTTTTCATTTGTCCATTTTCAAAGTACAGTAGAGAGCTTGGGTAAACATATAATCCAACATTTATCCACCTAAAGAGGCGTCACAAAATGACTTAATATTCCTAAGCCACATGTCAGATTTAGGCCCGTGTTTCTCCTGGCCCCAAAGGTAAAACTTTAAATCTGAATAGTTTTAAAGTTTTGTTTTTTGTCACATTCTTCTCATGGCAGCTGGCCAACTTTACAGCCAAGAAAATTAAGTTTTAACTTGTTTCCAGTAATCTTTGATTTTAACTATATTTTTGCTGCATTCTTTTTTATTTTAAGGTCAAATAATATGATTTTTAGTGAGTTTTATTCTTTTACCTGATTTACTGAATTGTGATCAAATGTATGTCTAAATGAAATATAATAAATTAATAAATGAAAAACATGTTTGAGATGAGGCATAAGAAATTAATTCTAATTATGTTTCTTTCTAAGTCTAATCTTTTTATCTGTTATGTATGTTTTAAATTCTACATAACAGTTTGGAAAATATATTTTGTGTTTCTATAAAAATACTTAGTTATAAAACATTTTTTTCAATAAATATTGACAAATTGGCAAAACTTGAGGTTTTGCCCCTTTGTAACTGAGTTTGACCCCCCCCCCCCCCCCCCCCCCCGACCTGACTCTAGAAACACCCCGACCTGAAATGTTACAGATGATATTTTTGTGACACTTGTCTGAAGGAACACAAACATGTTATTTTGTTTGTATTCTCAGGAGGTGTGAACCCTCTTCAGCTGCAGAACTTGGCCACATTGGCAGCAGCCGCAGCTGCAGCCCAGAGTTCTGGCAGCCCGAGTTCAACCAATCCTCTGTCTACGAACAGCGGCGCTCTGGGGGCTCTGGCCAGTCCAGGTGAATTGAACATGAACACCAACTGAAATGTAGACCTGTGCCTTACGCTTGGAGTCCACTAGCTACACTTGGTTTAATAAGAATTATTTTATTTTATAACTCATCTGTTTTGTTTTTCCTTCTTTTACTTTACTCCCACATTTAACTTATAACTCTGAAGGATAAAAATTATTTACCTTTTAAAAACTATATTTCCCTGGTCGCCCTTCCCCTCAAACATCCCTGATCAGCTGTTTGCCTGATGACCTTCATCCCTTTGCTAATGTACTTTATGAGCTTTAATCAGCCACATAAAATGTAACGAGGAGCCATTAATTTCTAATCTGTGCAGGTGTTTACTTTGGTAATGGCCGCCACTCATGAAGACGGTCATTTAATGCTCTCCTCACTGCCACGCTGTGCGCTCATATCAATCACAAAGTGTGTTTTTGTTGTTGTTTGTAACAGCGGGGTCAACAGCAGGGTCCAGTGCTGGTGCTGCCATGAACACCTTGGCTTCTCTGGGCACACTGCAGGGTCTGACTGGCACCTCTATGGGCCTCAACAACCTTAACGCGCTCACAAGCAGCGTTGGTGGTGAGAATCTCCTCGTTTTCAACAATATAGAGTTGATTTCTAACATTTAGACACAGCTGTTCCATGTCCTTGTTGCTACAGAACTACAGGAGACATTTCTGACAGTTAAATGTTTGTGTGAGCAGCTCATCAGTGCGTTTTCACCTTACAGGTATGGGGGCCATGAATGGTGGCCTAGGAGCCTCCTTGGCCAACGGGTCGGCTGCCAGCTCCATGGACGCTCTGACCCAGGCCTACTCAGGGATGCAGCAGTACACAGCTTCCGCCCTCCCCTCCCTCTACAGCCAGTCTCTGCTGCAGCAGAGCATGGCTGGCAGTCAGAAGGAAGGTGAGTATAGTTCCTGAACGCACTCTGACACGGTCGGCTCTTTACTCTCATGAACTCAGTGATTCTCTTCATGTATTCAAAGATTTGTTAGTAAAGTGAGTTCTTGTTTTTTTATTACCAATTGGAGTAGGGCCAGAGGGCGCCAACCTGTTCATCTACCACCTGCCACAGGAGTTTGGGGACCAAGATCTTCTGCAGATGTTCATGCCTTTTGGAAACGTGGTCTCTGCCAAAGTCTTTATTGACAAACAGACCAATCTGAGCAAATGCTTTGGTAAGTGTAGACTATGAAGTTTTTTATATATACCGGTGCTGGTCATAAAATTAGAATWTCATGAAAAAGTAGATTTATTTCAGTAATTCCAATTAAAAAGTGAAACTTGTATATTATATTCATACATTACATACAAACTCATATATTTCAAATGYTTATTTCRTTTAATTTTGATGATTACAAATGACRACAAATGAAAATCTCAAATTCAGCATATCAGAAAATTAGAATCTTGTGAAAAGGTTCAAAATGGATGGCACCTGGTACCACACTCTAGTCAGCTAATTAACTCAAACCACCTGCAAAGGCCTTTAAATGGTCTTTCAGTCTAGTTCTATAGGCTACACAATCATGGGGAAGACTGCTGACTTGACAGTTGTCCAAAAGAAGACCATCGACACCTTGCACAAGGAGGGCAAGACACAAAAGGTCATCGCTAAAGAGGCTGGCTGTTCACAGAGCTCTGTGTCCAAGCACATTAATAGAGAGGCGAAGGGAAGGAAAAGATGTGGTCGAAAAAAATGTACAAGCAAGAGAGATAACYGCACCCTGGAGAGGATTGTGAAACAAAACCCATTCAAAAATGTGGGGGAGATTCACAAAGAGTGGACTGCAGCTGGAGTGAGTGCTTCAAGAACCACCACACACAGACGTATGAAAGACATGGGTTTCTGCTGTCGCATTCCTTGTGTCAAGCCACTCTTGAACCACAGACAGCGTCAGAAGCGTCTTGCCTGGGCTACAGAGAAACAGGACTGGACTGCTGGTGAGTGGTCCAAAGTCATGTTCTCTGATGAAAGTAAATTTTGCATTTCCTTTGGAAATCAAGGTCCCAGAGTCTGGAGGAAAAGAAGAGAGGCACTTCATCCACGTTGCTTGAAGTCCAGTGTAGAGTTTCCACAGTCAGTGATGGTTTGGGGTGCCATGTCATCTGCTGGTGTTGGTCCATTGTGTTTTCTGAGGTCCAGGGTCAACGCAGCCACATACCAGGAAGTTTTAGAGCACTTCATGCTTCCTGCTGCTGACCAACTTTTTGGAGATGCAGATTTCATTTTCCAACAGGACTTGGCACCTGCACACAGTGCTCTGTTCACACGACTGATTTTCATCATCTGTTAAAAAAAATTGTAATAAAAAATTTATGTCTGCGGTGGATAACTCAGGATTACGTTTGACGTGGCTTTAAACAAATAACGTGAACCATAGTCATAGTTTTAGCCAATCAGAGCAGAGTAGGGTGGCTCTTTCTTTCTGAGCCCAGGTGAGAGCACCACAGCCCCTCCTGTCCTCACCGAGGGTCTGGACATGTTCACATCCCCTCCTCCCAAACTGAGCTGCCCAACCTCCCAGGACATGGACATTGGATGGTTTATTTCTTAGAATTTACCCATTTTAATTAGACTTCAGATATTCTGAAAACATCACTGTCCATTTTTATCACTTAAGTAGAACCTTTAAATATGCATGTTTTATTTACTGTGTTTGGGCGTATGGAAAGCAACCCTTCATTTTTATTTTAATCTAAAGGTTTTTTAAAATGCTTTTTATCATGTAAACTGCTGCCCCTGATTTCATACAGACTCGAGTATTCTTCAGCATTTGTGGTGCACCCTCTGGTGGGGAAACAGATTATTTTTGGGGACATATATTTTCACACAAGGCTTGTGGGCGTGTTTGTTTTAGGAGGGGGTTTTAGAGAAGCAGCACGTGCTTCTTTATGTCATTTATCTGTTACTGGTCCACTCCCACAGCAGGAGCTGGTTGTTAAATTGGCTAAATGGACAGCTTTGAGGAGCAGCTCTTCTGGTGCTGTTCCCATATCTTCTTTTACATCTCATGGTTAACAACACACACCACAGTTTTTACCCTCCTTGTTAAATGTTTTGCATCATACACATAAATACGGTAAATACCAGAATAACGTGGTGATTGTATAAAACACCTGCACTCTGTTCTCAGGGTTCGTCAGCTACGACAATCCCGTGTCTGCGCAGGCTGCCATTCAGGCCATGAACGGTTTCCAGATCGGAATGAAGAGGCTGAAGGTTCAGCTGAAGCGCTCCAAGAACGACAGCAAACCCTACTGATCCTAGGCTGGGGGTCTCCCCCCCTCCCCAGCTCTAATGCTAGCACTGCTAGGGTAAGTTCAGCCTCCAGCCAAGGTCACCACAGCAGAGACTCAGGGGGGGCAGGGGGAACAGGAGCCCACCACAGGAGGGAGACTCACCCTTTTCCTTATTAAAATAAAAAAGGTTAAAAAACAGGAAAAAAATGCAATGATCTTTCCACATTTTGTTGTATTTCATTCCTGCGGTTTTATCATGTACTTTGAGTCTGATTAAATATTTTATTGTATATGATTATTTATGACGATCACGAGTCAGTGTTTGCTGGAGGTACTTGGTGTCACTGTATGTTTAGTGGAGAGCATCGGGCGCGTTTCCTCCCCACTTCATTGCCTTCAGGTCAAAATGAGACAGGTTGAGGATCAGCTAGGTTTTTTTGTTAAAGGGCTGAAGCCAGACGAACCCTGAGCCCAGCGCTTCGACCTGAGTTTGACTTCTTAACGCGTGGTCTGTCTCATTTGTGTTATCGTTAATGTGAAGAGGAAAAAACTCTGCAGTCTAGACGTTTTTCAGTTTCTTCCCCTCATCTCCTCTTTGTCTGTGGTTTTTTCATTATGTAAGCCATGTTGAGCTAGGCTACCTCTCTCTCTTTTTTTTTTCTTCTATTAACTTCCTCCAGTCATTCCATCCATCCTCCCGGTCTCCCACAAAGAGACTGGCTCTAGACGGATCTCTTTGGGTGCCAAGTATACAGTATGTGCATGTCAGAGTCTGCCATATGTCCTAGTGGTGTCACTTCCTGAAATCTGTGTATTGTTTTTGTGTGTCGGGAGGGAGGGAGGGAGGGAGGGAGGGCGTTGTTTACCCTACTGTGTCCATACTGTTTGTGGTGACTGGCATTATTTGTTGGTTATTGTGCCTCATGGCTAAATGATTCTTGTGCTGTGCCCCTAACTTTCTCTTCTCTCCTCTGTGTTGTCTCTGTCTCTCCTCTCTCTTCGTGTTTTTTGTTCCCTTTTTATTTTTACTTTCTTAGAACAAATCTCCATGCCTGTTTGCTCATCATTAGCCTAGCATGTCTTCATGATGTTGAAAGCCAAGCCAAACCCCCCTCCCCTCTGGCCTCATCACCCCACCATTGTCTGTGATGTCTCTCTAAGCTCGCCTGACCAATACCTGGCCACCCACTGACCCTGACCTTAGCTCAACCTGATTTCTCTGCATGTATATTCATGTTTTTGTGTTTTATTTTGTTTGTTTCTTTGCTTTTTTTTTTCTCTGTATAGAAATGTGAAGGGCAGGAGAGAGGTCAAGCAATTTATTGTGAAATTATTATTTTTGTTGCGAATGTTTTAAGAGGGAAAAAAACCTGTGGGATTTCTAACTTTTAATTTAGCGACTTTTTTTTTACGTTGCTTACTTTTTTTTTACCTCTCTCAGTAAAGTTCACTTGAAGGTTAAATACAGGGATTGGCATCCAGCTGTGCTATCTGGTGCCATTAGCAATATTTTGGCTTCTTAAAAATAAAAGAAAAAGGAAAACTTATCCTACAGACCACTTTCCAACACTTTTTTGAAAGCTTGACCAGGAAAAATCCCTCTCGATCTGTATTGATCTCTACATTACGTGGGCAGTGTGACGATTTTACATCAAAGCTCCTTAAAAATTTTATTTCCAAAAATTCTTCTGTGTATTTACTTTTTTTTTCTTAAACTATCGATGGCACAATAAAAGGTACATTTGCTCTGAGAGAAATGACTACCTACACGAGTCGACTTTTTTAGAACTGATTCACAAATAGACAATCTGTGGTTTAAATGCACACTTAGATTACCTATATTTTATACCATTGAATCTATAGAGGTTTAACTAACAGAACCCAGGCGCAACTTTGGGTTTTTTGTAGATTTATGTTGTATTGTCATCTGTGTTGGAGGGGAGGGGGCGTTCAGTTGTATTACTACTTTTTTTTTTCCTTTTTAAAGATGACTAAAGATCAGTTTAATCAGCATGACTGTTTGGGGATATTTGTAAATTTAAAGAAGTCAAAGAAAAAAATTGAGTTTGAACAATTTTTTTTTAAAGGATGACATTTTGAGGCTAATTGTTAAGTGTTCAGCTTCCATGGTACGTCTTGTTAACTTTCTGTGAAATTTCCTCCTGACTAATGTTTGACTTTTGGTTCAGTTCTGATGCCTCCATGTTTGAAAGATTTACAAAATCTGTTCATACAGACGCTAGACAATGTTTTGTTAGAGTTTTGAAGTGCCCATGTGTCAAACTCAGTGTTTTTTTTTAATACACACCTTTGTTTTTGCTGTATCATTTAGTTTTTCTTCACACACACACTGCGACACACACACTTAGTGGTTTGAACAAGTGGGAGCCCCTGAAGAAGAGATCATTCGGACACAACACAACCTGTGGGTCTCCGCACATTTATTAATTTTTTTAATGCATGTTTAAGCTTTTTATCCTATTTCTTTATTTTGAAGTGAGGTCTCAGTTTTACATCGCACGGCACATTTAAAAACAAAAACAAAACAAAAAAAGACAAAAAAAAAAAAAGACTAAATCCACCACAATTGTGTTGGTGTACAAAAACATTCCATTACTCTGCACCAAGTTTACACTTTTTATCAGGGTGAAATCTTTCTCTGTTGTGCTACACGTTGTTTAAAAACAATGCCCTGGTTTAAAAAATAAAAGACAAAAAAAATAATTAAAATCACTCTCTCTCCCACCCCACCACCAAAAAATACAAGTAAAAGGGGTCCCAAAAACTGCTCACCTGGTGGCGCTAAAGAGTTGTCAACTCAGGGGTTTTTATGTGTTTGAAACTCAACAACGCAGGACACACAAAAAAATGCACAATTTTCACTATTTGACCTTTTTACGTTTAGATTCTTATTTTCCCCCTTCACCCTAAAACTCATTAATATTATAAAAAAAAACAATTTGAAACACTGCTCAAAGTGTTCTAGTTTTGTAAGGAAAATGTTAAGCACAATTTGTGGGAGTTGAAACACTTTGACAGAATGTGGTGTGTGTGATTTTGATCCCCAACCTTTTCAAGGTACCACCGATTCTTTTTAATTTTTTTTCTTCTTTGAATATACTATGGGCATGTGCTTTTTACAGTGTTTTTTCTATCCAAATGCAATACAATATTCAAAGTGCCATATATGCGTCTAGAAACTGCCTACACATTCTTATTAGGCCTTGGTTTAGAGATTGCTGCAGTTCGCCTTTTTTTTTTTCTCTCCTTTGGTTTGTTTATGCCAGAGTCATGAAAGCTCTTATCACCTGATGATGTCCCCCTTCTCCTCACCCCCCGTCCCCTCTTTACTCTGTGTGTTATTGGTAATTGTATTTTGTGATGTACTCATTTTGAACAGTTGGTTGGTTTTAAAGCATTGTAGATAAACAATAAACTTCCCTTCTACATTTGAAAGATTAAATGTCTCTGTTAGTGAACACGAGTGCTGCGATACCAACCGGGGTTTTTTTTTTTTTTTTGTGTCGGCGAGTTCAACTAATTTGAGAAAGAAAAAGAGCTGAAAATTGGGGTTTTGTGGATGAGCGTGTCGAACGGGACACGAGTGAAGCGACGCAGTTTTCGGGTTTTGCTGTGAAACGACAGAACCAAAAAAACAAACAACTTTGAAAAGTGAAATTCAAAAAGCACAGTGTGTAGTCACAGCCATCCCAACAGGAACTCACTTCAGGGGCTTCCATCACCAATCCTGATCAGCTCTAACAATCACTTTGTTTTATTTTCCTCTGGTTTTCCCCACATATTTTATTTTCTTGGTGTGGTGAGCTTTGCATTTCTATAAATATTGGTCTGACAAGTTTAAAAAGAAAAACAAACAAAAAAAAAAACCCCTTCTGATAATCAATACTTTACTAGGTGTTTTGTCTTGTCTTGAGGAAAGCCAAAGTGATGCATTTTGATGTTAGAAACAGTCCAGTTTTCTTCAGTTTTTTGGGGGTGGGATTCAAAAAAGACACAAACAGGCAAATTTCTACAGCTGGTTGTTCATATGGATTTTTGTACCAGTGACGCTTTTTATATTGGGGGAAAATTAAACAAAACTTATTGAAGAGAAAAAAATTGGCTGGCTGCTTTAAAGTAGCCTGTTCTTGATTTTTCTGGCTTTTGGTAAAGTCCAAATAATTATTTTCCCCTTATTTTTTTCTTTAGCCCCTAAAAGACGCCTGGTTTTGATTTATCTTGATCCTGGTCTTGGTTTAACTCGGATCTGTTTTAGTTTAGTTTTTGGGGAGGGTTGGGATCCTCTATAATCGTACGTTTCATGTTAGTATTTGTGCTTTCCACTTAAATTTAATGGTCAGGGTTTTTGACAACTTGTGTGGATAATTGTTTTTACTTCAAGTTAACTGAGTTTGAGCCATGATTTTAAATTGTGTAGTTTTCTTTTTGTTTTTGTTTTTTCCTATTTTAGAGGAGTGCATAGCTGAAGACTGTTTTTCTTTGAGTTTTTCTTGTTTTGGTCAGTGTTTCTGTGTGGTGTGTTTCTTTACCTCTGTCTTGAAATTAAACCATTTCCCTTAATATGAACTGTGTGTCTTTGTGTGTTTGTGTTTGTCCACTGTTGTAAAGACATTTGACAGACCCCCACCCACCCACTCCTGATGTCCCTCAGTGTGTCCTTGTCTCTTTGTTGTGCTTATCGTTGCTGTAGGACATGTCTAATGTTTTTTTTTCTTTTATAGCTGAACTAAATATTTAATGTCAAAAGGAAGATGAATTATTTTTTCATGAACTGACAAATTATTTTAAGCAACAAAAAGTCAAACTAGTCTAGTTAATCTTTAAAGTTAGTAGTTAGTTAGTTTCTAGTTAGTCTTTAAAATATATTTAAATATTTATTTTTTAGATTTTTATGCCAGAATGAAGTAAAAGTTTTAGGAAAGAAACATCATTTTTGCCTGAAGGCAGCTGATTATTGCCTGCCGCTGGTGTTGAATGCTGTTTTTGTCCATTTGTGTTAGCAAAATACTGTATTAAAATTTTTTTTTCATTCTAACAATTAAAACAATACAAATGATAATGTTGCGTCAAAAAACACAGCACAGCATGGTCAAATGAAAAGGAGCAGAAAGAAGAAAAAAATCTTGACAGATATTAACCCTCATAAGGTCTTACAGGTGAAAAGAATCAGCCATGCATTTATTCTTGTCCATGTTTTTCTTTACTTTTAGTGCTGTCAGTGTGTTTCTGACCGATCCTAATAATCCTTAAAAATATTTTAAACACTCAAACCTCACTGTAACTTCACATCGGTCGTGCGTTAAGGGAAAAAATCAGCCACATTGAAAACTATTATTAATACAACTTTTAATCCCATATTTGTCATTTTTTAAAGTAATGCATCCTTTCAGTATTTTTAGTTGTTTTTTGTTCTATCTTAAAGGACCTGAGGGTTAATAAAGCTCAATCAGTTCTACATCTACAGCTGATTTTAAGTTTTGAAGTCAACCTGATTTAAAATTCATCACAGCTAATTAAACTTAGACGCAAGACTGGTTACAGATCCAAACAGTTCTACATACACTCACCGGCCACTTTATTAGGTACACCATGCTAGTAACGGTTTTGTGGTCATAAAGGGATGGACATGGTCAGCAACAATACTCAGGTAGGCTGTGGCGTTGCAACGATGCTCAATTGGTACCAAGG
>NW_013954246.1:31758-34219 GCF_001266775.1 Austrofundulus limnaeus
TTTTGAGGGGGGCACCTTTTGTTTTGAGGGGGCACCTTTTGTTTTGAGGGGGCACCTTTTGTTTTGAGGGGGCACCTTTTGTTTTGAGGGGGCACCTTTTGTTTTGAGGGGGGCACCTTTTGTTTTGAGGGGGCACCTTTTGTTTTGAGGGGGCACCTAAGGTAAATGTGTTTACAAAAACCATGCTCAGAGATGAAGTCAGAGCCCAAAGCAGACCGTCCTTCAGCTCGTGTTGGATGAAAAGGTACGGTGTTTCTGAGAGTCTGAGGAAGTCGAGCTGAAGGAGATAACGGTGCAGTTGGTGCTCAGGCAAACAGAGCTGGGTGAAAACAACAACAAAAAACAAAAACAAAACAAAAAACAGGTTTGTCTTGAGGTTTATCCAAACCAGCCGAGGTGTAAAGGTTCTGCTCCGTGTTCTCGACCTGAAGCACACTTCATCACAGAAATACTGCGTGACTTGATAGTTAAAGTTTTTAGGTTTCACACAAACTTCAAAGCGAGCAGCGACACTCCTGAGGTGCCTGAAACACTGGATTTGTTTCCACGTACATGAACTACCACAGCTGCAGAGAATATCTACACCGACAGAGGCGCCACTGTTACAGCTTTTAATCATCGAAGATCGATCAAGTGTGACGAGACACGAAGCAGAAAACAAACAACAACAAATCAAACATCTTCTCCTGCCTTGGACCACCAAGCTCTTCAYCAGTCTACATTCTGGACTCTCAGTGCAGCAGGTACACGCTGAACAAATGAACGCTGAAGTGAAGTAAAAAAAGATGGAAGAAACAACCCTGCTCTCCTGTTTCACCTCTCTGCCATAGAAACCACCCAGCTTCACCACACACACATTTACACACACTCACATGCTCTGAGCTTTCACCTCCAACATCACATTTTACCCACATAAACTCTAACTATTCACAGCAGCTGGACTTTCATAAGTCATGACTTGTCATGATTGACAGCTGAGGTGTGTGTGTGTGTGTGTGTGTGTGAACATTACACACACACACACACACACACACACACGGTTTGATTTGACTTTTAGGATCCAAGCCACTCTGCTCTTTTAAATACAACGAGCTCCTTTCAGAATAAAAGCAGGCAAACTGTGGCCTGTTGGTGGAAATGTTTACAGAATAAAAGAGGAACTCCACATCATCACACTTTACCTTCGAGGAATAATAAGGATTAAAAATAAAATCTTGTTTTCATTTTAAAACACGTGTCTATATTTCCCTCCATAGATCAGCCTCCCTGCTCAGTTAGCCCCGCCCCCCCCCCGCTCGCCCCTCTGGCACCAGGATTTTACTCTTCATCCCCACAAACTGTCTCTAACCAGCATGTTAGCAGAAACCCGACAGAACCTGACCAGTTCAGTAAAACTCCTCTGAGCAGCTGGACACCAGGCAGAGCTGCAGAAACTATCAGCAGAAGAGAAACCAGGAAGAGGAACTCAAAGACCTGGAGCRCTCTGAGCTGCTGTGACAAGGACCAACAATCAGCATCGTCTGCCTCCTTCTTCTGAACTCACATTTCTTCCCTGTTCTACAACACACAGACCACTCGTTTGGTTTTGCACACAAGTCATCGCTGCAGGTGTTTCAGCGGTGTGAGGGGGTCCGGTCAGCGGTGTGAGGGGGTCCGGTCACTGCGAGCTGGCCCACAGCTCCATCACAGCAGAGCAGCAGTGAACTGGACTGGTTGGTTGTTGCCTCTCTGTTCGCTCATCCGACGCTTGACAAAACATCCTGGTAGGTTCTGAGATCCAGTGTTAGCGAAGTGGGGAAAGGTGGGGGAGGGGGGGTTACGATAAGGAGGAGGAGTTGAAGGAGGAAGAGGAGGGCAGAGCCTGGACCTCTACCAGCTGAGCAGGTTGCTTCGACCCAAAGTCATGAAGTAAACCTGGCTGGAGCCTCCGGGCCGAACGGAGGCAAAAAACACCTGCAGAGAAGACAGAAACAAGTTGTTTTATTCTTAAAATTACTGACAAATAAAATAAAAATTATATTAACAATAAGAGAAATTGATAAAAAGCTTCTGCATCATTTATCGTATGAGCCATCAAAAGATAAATGTGACAGAAAACATCTCAACATCTGAGAAGTGCGTCTCTGCAGCCACTATAGGGATTTCTTATTTACTGGGAGGAGTCAGCTCATGACATCATTGCTCAGACTGACAGGAGGAGGAGTCAGCTCATGACATCACTGGTCAGAATGACAGGAGGAGGAGTCAGCTCATGACATCATTGGTCAGAATGACAGGAGGAGTCAGCTCATGACATCACTGGTCAGACTGACAGGAGGAGGAGTCAGCTCATGACATCATTGGTCAGATTGACAGGAGGAGGAGTCAACTTATGACATCATTGGTCAGATTGACAGGAGGAGGAGTCAACTTATGACATCATTGGTCAGATTGATAGGAGGAGGAGTCAACTCATGACATC
>NW_013954246.1:35219-35480 GCF_001266775.1 Austrofundulus limnaeus
ATATAAAATATGTCCAATCTAAAATTGCAAGAAGTATTGCAGTTCTTGCTAATGCTAGAAAATATTTAAACTCCTCTGCCCTACACATTATGTACTGCACACTTATTTTACCTTATCTAAGTTACTGTGTGGAAATTTGGGGCAACACTTATAGAACGTCACTTCAATCATTATGCACATTACAGAAAAGAGCCATTCGTTTAGTTCATAAGGTTGATTTCTATTGTCATACCCACAATTTATTTATAGGTTCTTATTTAC
>NW_013954247.1:0-1777 GCF_001266775.1 Austrofundulus limnaeus
AGCGTCAACATAAAAACACAGCGTCGTCAGTAAAACAGTGTCGACAGTAAAACACATCGTCAACATAAAAACAGCGTCAACATAAAAACAGCGTCGTCAGTAAAACAGTGTCGACAGTAAAACACATCGTCAACATAAAAACAGCGTCAACATAAAAACACAGCGTCGTCAGTAAAACAGTGTCGACAGTAAAACACATCGTCAACATAAAAACAGCGTCAACATAAAAATACAGCGTCGTCAGTAAAACAGTGTCAACAGTAAAACACATCGTCAACATAAAAACAGCGTCAACATAAAAAACAGCGTCGTCAGTAAAACACAGCGTCGACAGTAAAACACATCGTCAACATAAAAACAGCGTCAAGATAAAAACACAGCGTCGTCAGTAAAACAGTGTCGACAGTAAAACACATCGTCGACATAAAAACAGCGTCGACAGTGAAACACAGCGTCGTCAGTGAAACACAGCGTCGTCAGTAAAACACAGCGTCGTCTGTGAAACACAGCGTCGACAGTGAAACACTGCGTCGACAGTGAAACACGGCGTCGACAGTGAAACACGGCGTCGACAGTAAAACAGCGTCAACATAAAAACACAGCGTCATCAGTAAAACAGCGTCGTCAGTAAAACACATCGTCAACATAAAAACAGCGTCGACATAAAAACACAGCGTCGACAGTGAAACGGCGTTGTCAGTAAAACACAGCGTCAACAGTGAAACGGCGTCGTCAGTAAAACACAGCGTCTTCAGTAAAACACAGCGTCTTCAGTAAAACACAGAGTCGACAGTGAAACAGCGTCTTCAGTAAAACACAGCGTTTTCAGTGAAACACAGCGTTTTCAGTGAAACACTGCGTCGACAGTAAAACACAGCGTCTTCAGTAAAACACAGCGTCGTCGACAGTGAAACACGTCGTCGTCAGTAAAACACAGTATCGTCGACAGTGAAACACGGGGTCGACCGTGAAACACGGCGTCGACCGTGAAACACAGCGTCGACCGTGAAACACAGCGTCGTCGACAGTGAAACACGGCGTCGACAGTGAAACACAGCGTCGACAGTGAAACACGGCGTCGACAGTGAAACACGGCGTCGTCAGTGAAACGGCGTCGACAGTGAAACACGGCGTCGACAGTGAAACACGGCGTCGTCAGTGAAACACGGCGTCGACGGTGAAACACGGCGTCGACAGTGAAACAGTGTCGTCAGTGAAACACAGCGTCAACAGTAAAACAGCGTCGTCAGTGAAACACAGCATCGTCAGTGAAACACAGCGTCGACAGTAAAACACAGCGTAGACAGTAAAACACAGCGTCGACAGTGAAACAGCGTCGTCAGTGAAATACAAAAACACAGCGTCGTCGACAGTGAAACACAGCATCGTCGACAGTGAAACACAGCATCGTCGACAGTGAAACACAGCATCGTCAACAGTGAAACAGCGTCGTCGACAGTGAAACACGGCATCGTCAACAGTGAAACACAGTGTCTTCGACAGTGAAACAGCGTCGTCGACATTGAAACACAGCGTCTTCAGTGAAACACAGTGTCGACATAAAAACACAGCGTCGTCGACAGTGAAACACAGCGTCGTCGACAGTGAAACACAGCGTCATCAACAGTGAAACACGGCGTCGACAGTGAAACATGGCATCGACAGTGAAACACAGCATTGTCGACAGTGAAACACCGTGTTAACAGTGAAACAGTGTCGTCGACAGTGAAACATGGCATCGACAGTGAAACACAGCATCGTCGACAGTGAAACACAG
>NW_013954247.1:2917-3725 GCF_001266775.1 Austrofundulus limnaeus
ACGGCGTCGACAGTGAAACACGGCGTCGACAGTGAAACAGCGTCGTCAGTGAAACACAAAAACACAGCGTCATCGACGGTGAAACACAGAATCGTCAACAGTGAAACACGGCGTCGACAGTGAAACACGGCGTCGACAGTGAAACACGGCGTCGACAGTGAAACAGCGTCGTCAGTGAAACACAAAAACACAGCATCATCGACAGTGAAACACAGCGTCGACAGTGAAACACAGTGTTAACAGTGAAACAGTGTCGTCGACAGTGAAACATGGCATCGACAGTGAAACACAGCATCGTCGACAGTGAAACACAGCATCGTCGACAGTGAAACACAGTGTAGTCGACAGTGAAACAGTGTCGTCGACAGTGAAACACAGTGTCGACAGTAAAACACAGTGTCGACAGTAAAACACAGTGTCGTCGACAGTGAAACATGGCATCGACAGTAAAACACAGCGTCGTCGACAGTGAAACATGGCATCGACAGTGAAACACAGCATCGTCGACAGTGAAACACAGCGTCGTCGACAGTGAAACACAGTGTCGTCGACAGTGAAACACAGTGTCGACAGTAAAACACAGCGTCGTCGACAGTGAAACACAGCGTCGTCGACAGTGAAACACGGCGTCGTCGACAGTAAAACACAGCGTCGTCGACAGTAAAACACAGCGTCGTCGACAGTAAAACACAGCGTCGTCGACAGTGAAACACGGCGTCGACAGTGAAACACGGCGTCGACAGTGAAACACGGCGTCGACAGTGAAACACGGCGTCGACAGTGAAACACGGCGTCGACAGTGAAACAC
>NW_013954247.1:9331-18979 GCF_001266775.1 Austrofundulus limnaeus
CTGGTACCGTTAAGTACCGGTACTGATTCCCAGGTACTGGATATTGGTACTGAATCTATTCAAATGTCAAATGTACCATCCCTATTTAGAGTTTTCTGTGATGTTAAAAATGATTCAGTGACTGATTGTTTTTAATTAATGCCTCCTCTAACCTCACATATATAAATACAAACAACTGGAGTTTAAAATGCATGAATTAATAAAACTGGTGTAATTTTACTTTGGTTTTAGCAGGATCATCAGCAGGTGTAGATTACCACTTCACAATATTAAATAATTCTATTTCTCATAAAATAAGTTTAAATAATGACTGCAGAACATGACAATTATTTTATATCTGGTTACTCGATTAATCGTCAGAATAATCTATAGATTAATGGATTACTAAAATAACCGTTAGCTGCAGTCATAATTGGCTCTGTCTCTGTGTCACGTGTGATTTGATTGGCAGGAGTTGGCTTTTGATCCTTATGAGACATACACTCAGGACATCCTGCGATCCGGCTCCCACGAGCACTTCCTGAGTCAGGTGACTAAGCCAGGTGCTTCTGTACACCTCCTGGTAAGCTCCGCCCCTGCAGTCAGGGATTTATTAGTCAGTTTCCTGTGATGATGATGATGATGATGATGATGATGATGATGTTTTTGTCTTGTCAGTCCATCTGTGTAGGGTTCAAAGAAGCTGTTCAGTACATTTTGCCCAGACTGCTGCTCACTCCTGTTTACCATTGTTTGCACCTGTTTGAGGTGCTGAAGGTGAGCCATGTCACCTGCACTAACCCCGTGTCTCACCTTCCTCACACTGCACCCACACCTGTCTCTTACCTGTCACTAACGTCTTACCCATTTTTCACATCTGTCGCACACCTGTACCACCATAGACACATTCACAGACCAGTCCGTCTTTGAGCTCTTTCTGCTCGTTACAAATCACAGGTGGAGCGGGTCACTTCCTGTTCAGGTGTAGGTGGTCTAATGGTGGACTGGTCTTATCATGGACTGGTCTAATGGTGGACTGGTCTAATGTTGGACTGGTCTTATGGTGGACTGGTCTAATGGTGGACTGGTCTAATGGTGGACTGGTCTAATGGTGGACTGGTCTAATGTTGGACTGGTCTTATGGTGGACTGGTCTAATGGTGGACTGGTCTAATGGTGGACTGGTCTAATGTTGGACTGGTCTAATGTTGTTCTGGTCTAATGTTGGACTGGTCTAATGTTGGACTGGTCTAATGGTGGACTGGTCTAATGGTGGACTGGTCTAATGGTGAACTGGTCTAATGTTGGTCTGGTCTAATGGTGGACTGGTCTAATGTCCAATCTTCTGTTTCACACCTGTCCCTCTGCTGTCCACCACCCAGATACATTACAGATATTCAAATCTCACTCTGGACCACATCCAGAACTGTGGTCCAGATCCAGATCTGTGGACTGGACCAGATCCAGAGCTGTGGACACATCACTGCCTTCAGATTAGATAGTTGTTGGTAATTAATTGATTAATTAATTAATTGTTAATTATGAGCCAGTGATCCTGATGTCAGCACTTCTGTAGATGGCTGCTGCTATTTCCCAAAATAAGAGAGCAAGCAGCAACTTAAAACCAGCCTGATGGTCCACATCAGACCAGCTTCTAGTGGACCAGTCCTATACAGGACCAGTTCTGGACTGATCCACAGCAGAGCAGTACCCTACAGGACCAGTTCTGGACTGATCCACAGCAGAGCAGTACCCTACAGGACCAGTTCTGGACTGATCCACAGCAGAGCAGTAACCAGTTCTGGTCYTGGACTTTGTCCTGTGTAAATGTAAGCTGGTTTAGGAACCAAAGGCTGTCAGAGCTTGGTCCTGAGAGTCAGGCACCTCAGGTTCTAGATCTGGATCAGTCTTTTCAGTTTGCTTGTCATGAGAATATTACATTTCATTACAAACCAGTACAGGTGATCTTAAGCCCCTCCCATTTGTGTTTCCATAGCAACTGGAGGAGAAGAGTGAAGACGAGGAGGATAAAGAATGTCTGAAACAGGCCATCACAGCTCTTCTCAACCTGCAGTCCAGCATGGAGAGGATCTGCTCCAAGAACCTGGCCAAGAGGAGGCTCAGGTAGGCTCACACCTGAGAACACCTGAGACACCAACAGGTCCTGAGAACACCTGAGACACCAACAGGTCCTGAGAACACCTGAGACACCAACAGGTCCTGTCCACACATGCTAGTGCTCACATCTGTCAACATGTCAGATATTTGTGAACAAACATCCATAATAAATCTCCGCCACAGAAAACGGTGAATAGTTTGGGGTAAAACTGAAACCTGTACAGGTTCCAGGTTCTTTGGACTGAGCTGGACCCTGTACGGATCAGAACCAGTGGCTTAACAAAGGCAGCCACAAAGARCTGCAGTCAGAACCCCTCAGCGGGACTCCTCCCATCCTCTGTTTCCCTTTGGACCGAAATAAACTGGGATTGGGGGGGGATCAGGGTCACAGGTGGGGGCAGGGTGGTCCTGATGTTAACAGGAAGTAGCATCAGTTTGAGGGTGGAGTTTCAAGCCTGCCCATTGTTCTTTGTTAGAGAAAAGTTCTCAGTRACAAAAGCTGCTGCTGTTTGAAAAGTTTTAGCTCTTAGATTTTAACGGAGACAGGAGGACAGACAGTGGACAGGTGGACATGAGGACGTAGGTGATTTAATGTTCTTTCTTTCTTTGTATTTATTTTACTAAGAGGTAGTGAATAGGTGTGTGTGGGGGGCTTTATATGAATGTTAATAGGATTTATGTGCAGTCACAGTAAAATGAAAACATCTATTATTTCCTGCTTTAATGTTTCAGAATAAATTCAGTTTCATATATAAACCTTTATTCTAACAGGACCTAGTCAAGAAGCAGCAATACAACACAATGTCAGATCAGTGATAAAACCAAGATGCGACACAAGTTGTATAGAGTATAATTAAACCTAATATAACACCTAAAACAAGGGGGAAAGGGGCACAGTGATTTCTGAATATATAGAAATTTTAAAACAGAGGAGTGAAATGAATGAGTTCAGCTTTAAGGACCRTTGCAGATGGATCCAGTCATCTGCAGCAGAGAACTGAAACGTGGAGCAACCAAAGGAGGTACATGAATGATGAACCCACTAGCACGTAGACTATGGTTTGTTTGGTCTGTGAGCAGTGAGAAGTGCCTGTGGTAACCTGGTGTTTCTCCACTGAGGATTCTGTAAATGAACATCAGTTTTTCTGCTCTGAACCCAGAGCAGAAAAACACCAACACTTGTGTATTTAATTTTTTTTAATTCATCACAAGTCATATCGTCATCGCAATATTAAGCACCGTTATCGTACATCGCAGGTTTTCTTGATATATCGTGCAGCCCTAATTGAAAGTAATGTCGTTTTAACCAGGCTGAGTGAGTGAAGGAAGATTTGTTGCTGTAAAGAAAACCCAATGCAGGATATTATCTTTGACTGCAGGCCATTTATGTGGGTTTCAAATGTGAGGTTGTAGTCAAGCCAGATGCCAAGATACTTGGTTTTTGACAAAATCCATCTCAGTTTCGTTCAAAGAAGAGATTTTAAATGGACTCTGGATTTGTGGTAGGTTTTTGTTAAAAAACACATTTAGTTTTGTCTGTGTTCAGAACCAATGCAGACTAGAGAAAGCTTGTTGGAGTGAAGTGAAACTAGTCTGTAGTCACGGAGGGACTGGAAGTATAGACGATAGTATCATCTGCATAAAAAGGAATGTTATTGATATAAATATTGAAGAGTCTGTCCTAGTGAAGGACATTTTGTGACCGATTAACTGAATTTAAGATCCAGACTTATATTTTACTCTTTGTGCAGCCATATGGTTTAATTTATTTATTTTATTTACTGTTATTTAACCAGGCAAGTTCTGTTGAAATCGCAAATCTCTTTTTCAAGGGAGGCCTGGGCCAAAAGGCAACTGATTGTACATGATTTTGTGGGTGAGGGAAACCGGGGTACCCAGAGAAAACCCACGAGGAGAACATGAAAWCTCCGCACAGAAACACTTTAAACAGAGAAACAGAGTCAGTGTGTCTAATCAATATGAGGCCTTTTTTGTAATATAAACAAAGCTGGTTACATCTTAATGTCTGAYGTAAAAGGAAGCCGAGACCTCACTTTCCCCAGMCACCTCCAAGACACTCCTAGGCCAGCCAAGACATAGTCTCTCTATCGTGTCTCTGGTCTTCTTCGAGGTCTCCTCTCAGTTGGACATGCCAGAAGCACCTCCCTAGGGAGSTGTCCAGKRGGAATCCTTACCAGATCCCCRAGCCACCTCATCTGGCACCTCTTCATGTAGATGAACAGTGGTTCTTTTCTGTCTCCCCCAGATAACTGAACTTCTTACCCTGTCTCTAAAGTAGTGTCCAACTACCTTGCCAAGAAAACTCATTTTGACCACTTGTATCCATGATCTTGTTCTTTCAGTCATTACCCAAAGTTTGTGGCCATAGGTGAGGGTAGGAATATAGACCCGACAGWGAGTTTTGACTTACAGCTCAGCTCCCTCTACACACTGACAGACCGGTACGGAGTGTGCAATACTGCAGAAGCAGCACCAATCCATTTGTCAATCTCACACTCCATTTTTCTCTCGCTCGTGAACAAAACCCCAAAATACTTGAACTCCTTCACTTGAGGCAGAACCTCACCCTAAACCTGGAGAGAGCAATCCACCCTTTTCTGACTGAGGACCATGGACTCAGATTTGGAGGTGCTTATTCTCATCCCAGCTGTGAACCACTCCAGTGGGAGCCTAAGATCACGGTACAATGACACCAACAGAACCATATCATCTGCAAACAGCAGAGATGAACTCCCTCTGCCCCCCTGGGTGCACTGAGAAATTCTGTCCATGTAAGTTATGAACAGAATCAGTGACAATGGGCAGCCCTGGTGGAGTCCAASTCCYACTCTGAAGGGGTCCRACTTACTACCAGCAATGAACCAAACTCTCAYTGCTTGTATAGAGACTGAATGGACCATAGCAAACGGACCCACAATCCCATACTCATGTAGCACCCCCCACAGTGTACCTTGAGGAACATGGTTGAATGTCTTCTCCAAGTCTACAAAACACGTAGACTGGATTAGCAAACTCACATAACCCCTCGAGGACCCTAGTGAGGGTAAAGAGTTGGTCCAGTGTTCCACGGCCTGAATCTGAGGTTCGACCATTGATTGGACTCTCTTCTTCAGTACCCCTGAAAAGATCTTACCAGGGAGGCTAAGGAGAATGATGCACCTGTAATTGGAGCACACCCTCCTTTCCCTCTTTTTGAAGATGGTCACTGCTCCTGACTGTAACAAAAATACTTCTCACAAAGTAACAACTTACTCAAACTGAAGAGTATGTCTTACCGTAAACGTCAACACATCCTACATCTTGTGATCAGAGGGATCAGTCTACAATCAGATTAATTGATTTCTGATCAGTGGGATCATTCTATGATTAGACTGATTGATCTCTAATCGGGGAGAATCCTGAAGGAAATGGTTCTCTGATCTCATTATGTTGGGAAATGTTGCAGACTCTCAGGTTATCAGCTCAAGGTGTTGTGATAGGCCCAACCACACCACTACATGAGATTAGAAAGGTCTCAGATTCTACTCTTAGCTGGGTTCTATCTTCCTGGAGTCTTTAGGTTCTTTTAGGTTTATCAGATTATTGTGGTGGAGGGGAGCAAAGTGCTGCATTCTTCAAGGGTTTAAACCCTAAACGGATTAACGAGCTGATCAACAGCAACAACAAACACTTTCAGATTGAAGGTTCACCTCACCACTGTGCTTTCAGACGATCTCCTCCTGATGATGTCGCTGTCTGTATTGTGGTCATCCACTCTTTTTTTTCTAGATGTGCAGCTGTCAACTCTGGTAGATTTCAACTGAGCCAATCAGTGAACAGAAGGAGGAGTTGTGGACAATGACTTTGATTTTCTGTTGTTTTAGTCTGCCTGTAGTTTAACAATGGCAGCGGAGGAAGTGAATACCATTCAGTCCGTGTTGACAAGGCTTCCAAATAAAATAAAATTTGTCTCATTTACAGTCATCTTGTTTGRCTTGGTACTTCTTTCTTCCCAGTAGGGGATGGTTGTTTACAGCGCAAGCAATTTCCCGTTAGCTTCTTAGCTTAGCTTCCTTCACGGTTGAACTGTCGCACTGCATACAGTACGTCATGGCCAAAAATTAGCCATTGGGTAAAATCAGATCCAATTGTTTTAAACTTCAACAAAGTCCACGACTCCAGAAAGAAATAGTTTCTCAGTAACTGAAAGTCCAGACCCTCTGTATGAAGCAAAGAGTAGAACAAGGGGATGGTTTTTACCGGGCTAGATTTTGTAGCACAGCCTCTTACAATTCTTTTAATCTTTCCATTCAAAATAAAAAAAATTCCATTACTCTGGAAGTCAGCTTTTGTTAAAGTAGGTGACCCAGCAGCCTTAACTAACTACAGGCCAATATCAAATTTGTTTGTCTTGACATAGATTCTTTAATCTCTTGTTTATGGTCAACTAAAAGAGTTTTTATACTCAAATGATGTACTTTCAAAACTGCAATCAGGCTTGAGAAAAAAGCACAGCACCATCACAGCAGCCACAAAAGTGATTAAGGATGGATGGATGGATGGATGGATGGATGGATGGAGTTGCTCTTGATTAAAACCAGTACTATGCATCTCTTTGTATAGATCTGTCGAAAGCTTTTGACACTGGACCATGCTGTCTTAAAGCACTGGCGTCTTTGTTTGAGGATGTGAGATCATGGAGTTTCCTGGTTCACAAATCATTTAGGTGAAAAGATTCAGTGTATTAAATKTGATGCTCTGTGTTCTGAATTTATGAGTRTCCACAAGGGGGTGCCAYAGGGTTCAGTATTGGGTCCCCTCCTGTTCATTTTGTATATTAATGAATTAGGACAAAATATGTCAGTTGCTAACATACATTTTTATGCTGATGACACAATTATTTACTGTTTTGGATTATCTGCTGCTAAATTTGTTGAATCTCTACAGAAAGCTTTTAATGTGGTCCAACACATACTTCTGCAGCAAGATTTGGTACTCTGCTGACAAGACTRAACTAATGATGTTTGCAGACTCCACAAAGCTGCCTCAGACGATCCCCACTGTGTCCACTCTTGAAGGAAATATAACAGAGCTGTTTGACACGGATAAATACCTTGGTGTCATGCTTGATGATTCCCTCACCTTTAATGTTGATAATCTTGTGAATAAACTCAAATTAAACTTTTTATTTTGAAACAAATTAAATTTTTATTTAATGTGAAATGTGGCTTGTCACAGCAACATTTTTATCCATTTTAGATTACAGACCTGTTGTATATGAACTCCTCAGCTCAATATCTTCAGAATATTGATATTGTTTCTCATGTTTCCCTGAGGTTTGTTGCTAACTGTAAAGCCTCGACTCATCATAGTGAACTGTACAGTCAAGTGGGATGGCSTTTGTCCACCAGGAGGTTTGGAACACTTGGGTTAATAAGGCCATTGTTGGGCTCCTACATATGTGATTTAATCACATGGAGAAGTGTTGATTCTTAACCTTTGCATTCAGATGACTTTTTCTTGCTCTCTGTTCCRTTTCTYCACACAGAATTTGAACAAAAGGCTTTTGTTTACTTGGCTCCAACTACATGGAACATGTTGCAAAAAGCCTGGAAATTAACTGAGCTATTTTCCTCGGGCACTTTTAAATTCAGTCTTAGAGCACTAGCTATATGACTTCTTAAATAATTATTTTTATGGCATTTTATTTGTGTAAGTAATTGTAATTGTTGTGTAACTTTTGCTGCCTCTTGACCAGGAGTTTTTTAATTTCAATGGGACCTTCCTGGTTAAATAAATAAATTAAAAAAATACATTTTCTGTTGCAGTCCCTAAACTGTGGAATGAGCTGCCTTTTCACACCAGACAGGCCGACTCACTTCCTGTTTTCAAAGCTGCTCTTAAAACACATTTTTTCTCTTTGGCTTTCAAATCAGTTGGAGATGTTTGTCTTAAAGTTCCTATAGATTATTATTGTTATTATTATTCATGATAATTGGCTCATTTTACTTAGTTTATTGGTTTTATGCTTGTGTTTATTTGTTTTTATGAGTGTACAGCCCTTTGACCAACAATATAGTTTTTAAAGTGCTTTATAAGTTAAGTTGTATTTTTCTTGGTGAAACTGATAAAGAAGAAATACTGAGTATTGTAAAAAAATCTTGCAGATAAAAGACTGGGTGGATACGGATGTGATGTTTTTAAAGGATATAATGAGTTTTGCAATTAAGCCATATATATATACTATATATATATATACTGTATATATACTATATATATATATACTGTATATATATATATATATATATATATATACTGTGTATATATATATATATATATACTGTGTATATATATATATATATATACTGTGTATATATAACTCAGACGTCTTCACATTTTCCCAACTCTTCCTCAGCAGCTGTACTGATGGAAGATGAGGAGCTCAGACTTTGATGAAGTTGTTGTTCTTTTATTGTGAAAGGGTTGGGTTGTATTTGGGCCCCTGACTAACGGTCTACTCCTCACGTTTTGTCGTTGACCTGCAGCGAGTCGGCGTGTCGTTTCTACAGTCACCAGATGAAGGGGAAGCACCTCGTCATCAGGAAGATGAACGAGATCCAGAAGAACATCGATGGCTGGGAGGGGAAGGACATTGGCCAGTGCTGCAATGAGTTCATCATGGAGGGCACGTTGACTCGTGTCGGAGCCAAACATGAGCGCCACATCTTCCTGTTCGACGGCCTTATGATCTGTTGCAAGTCCAACCACGGCCCGCCACGGCTGCCTGGTGCCAGCTCTACGGCAGAGTACCGGCTTAAAGAAAAGTTCTTCATGCGCAAAGTCCAGATCAACGACAAAGACGACAAGGAGGGTGAATACCGGCATGCCTTTGAGATCGTCCTAAAGGATGGGAACAGCGTGGTCTTCTCAGCAAAGTCTGCAGAGGAAAAGAACAGCTGGATGGCTGCGCTKATCTCCCTGCAGTACCGCAGCACACTGGAGCGTATTCTGGACCAGGCGCTGCTGCAGGAGAAAGACAGGCAGATGAAGCTACCGCCGGCCGAGGAGTACCGCTTCACCGAACCCGACTCTGAGGAGAATGTTGTGTTTGAGGAGAATGTCCAGTCCAAGTCTGGAATCCCCATCATTAAAGCAGGAACGGTCCTGAAACTGATCGAGAGACTCACCTTCCACATGTACGCAGGTGAGCCATGATTTCACACAGGTGAGCCTGTTTCTGAGCACAAACGGTGTACTTTCTGTCTGGATCCCACTCATTAAACTAACCGTTGCAGCYATGTGAGTTATTTTAGGAAGAAAAAACCTCTGTAAGCCAGATGCAGGTTTCTAGTTGAGCAGTATTCACCTCCTGGTCAGCACAGTTGTGAGTACTATCAGGTTTTTTTTAGCAGGAACAAGGATAGATTGATGATAGAGTCCAAAAGTTTAGAAAGAAATCATTTAATATTCACACTAAATGTTCATTGATGTATGAACACATTATTTTAGTTTTTATGGAAAGAATACTAATACAAGCAGAAGACTAGTAATT
>NW_013954247.1:20379-22140 GCF_001266775.1 Austrofundulus limnaeus
GGGATAAAAGTAAGGTTGTATCATCAGCAAACATAACTGGGGAAAGAAAAGTTGTAAAATGTGCTTGTTCTCCTGTTCTCCCTTTGTGTTTGGACTTGAACTTACATTTGTAAAWAAATAAATAAATTAAACATCACAYACAGCGATGACYTGTGGGTAACACACTTCACTGAAGTCCACATTGAAGCAGACCTCAGTGAAGTGTGGATGAAGGGCCCAAAGKGGGCGGGGCCAAAGACCACCTCAGTCAACCAGGACTAACCGGGACACCCTAGCACTCGAACCCTTCAGTGAGAATGCACATTTGAAGTACACAACTGGAAGTGTGAGTACTGGGTAGGGCTGGGTATTATGGCCCAAAAAAAAAAAAAAATTCTCAGATTTTTTTCATCCCAAATTCGATTTTCAATTTTGATCGATTTTGTTTGTTTCCCACTTAACGGAGTGCCTCTGTTTCAGATGTTGAAACAAATTTGTTGTACTCCTGCTTTTTGTAGAAAGAGCATTCAAACAGATTTAGCAGTGAGGTGTTTGTTACTTCAAGTCTGAGGTTGTGAAACCTAACCAGTTCCAGAAAACTGARGAAACAGGGACTTCTTTGGTAGATCCTCTTTGCTAGCTGCCATATTGTCATGTCATGTACCAAGCATGATGAGGGACAGGTGGGCTGACCTCTGAAGTACAGAAGTCCGAAAGAGAGCACTGATGGGAAATAATCAGATTTTCCCAAAATAAAATGTTCATAAATGGCAAATTTGAATTAATCCATTAAATCGATTTATCTCCCAACYCTAGTATTGGGACAGGGCCCAGGTTTGCACGTGCACAAATGCACAAATCTGCTCACCTGTGAATTTGACTTTGAGACTTGAACCTGTGTGAGAGTTTCACAGCATGCAGTCATTTTATTTCTCTTATAGCTGTTTCTGCACCTCTCTTATCAAACTCCACACTTGGGGAATATCTTTATAATCTGACACACAGAGTCACCTGCGTAAGTCTTTGGCATAACAAACCCCAACCCCAAGACCAGTTCCTGAGGGGAAGCACTGGACTGTAGTGTCAGAGTGTGTGTTTGAAAAAGAACTGAAACTACAGGTAAGAATAAAAGTGTGTGAAAATCAACCTGGACCAGACTGATAAACCRTTTGTTTGGTGTGTGGCTCTTTCAYGTTTCCTCCTTCAGATCCAAACTTCGTGCGGACCTTTCTGACCACGTACAGGTCGTTCTGTAAACCTCAGGAGCTGCTGAGCCTGCTCATAGAGAGGTGAGCTCACCTGTTGGTCACATCAGTCAAACACAACAGCTCATCTTGCATGTTTGTAACTCAGGAAGTGAACATGAGCTGCAGAGGAACCATGTAAGTCGTGTTCTGGTCTCAGGTGTGTTTCTGTTCCAGRTTTGAAATCCCGGAGCCAAAGCAGAGCGATTCAGACCAGATGGAGGAAGAAGAGCAGCTGCTCAGTTCTGAACTCAAACGGTTTCGTAAAGAGTTTGTTCAGCCGGTCCAGCTCAGGTACACAGCTCCTGGTAGAGATTACTCAGCAGCCCACACCTGGACACACCTGGGTAGTTCAGTAAAAGGCAACTGGACTGGTCTTGTTTCCTCTCATTCAGCAGGCTTCAGGTCTGAGTGTGGGTTGTGAGTTCCACACCTATGAATTCTTCTAACAGTCATAATAATTGAGTCCTGGGCAACGTTCACACTGCAGGTCTTAATGCTCAGTTCAGATTTTTTGAAAAACTCAGATCTTTTTGTG
>NW_013954247.1:24348-26490 GCF_001266775.1 Austrofundulus limnaeus
GACGGTTGTTGATCACGTGACTCCTGTGATGTGAAAAAACTGTTTCCATTGCAGTTTTGCCAAATACACCCAATTTCTATACAGCTGAAAACCACCTTATCCTAGCACAAAATCATTTAGTCAAAAAATTGACGTGAAATTGACGTGTTTCCATTGAGCAAATTTATTTTAGAAATTCTAATTTGTGCATTTTCATGGTCAGTGGAAACGCAGCTATTGTCTGCGGTACCAGCATACCTCCAGTAAACATCAGCTCTACAGGTGTTGTCAGCGTGAGTTTGATATGTTCTTGACATTCAGCCACATGTCACCTGTTGTTCTACCTGTGAACTCATGAAAGGTGTGTCAGAGCTTCTGTCTGACCTGCTGCTTTTCCTCCAACAGAGTTCTTAATGTGTGTCGTCACTGGGTGGAGCATCACTTCTACGACTTTGAGAGAGATGCTCACCTGCTGAGCCAACTGGAGGAGTTCATAGCCTCAGTGAGAGGTGGGCACCTGTCCAAACAGTGACAAGACAACCACCATCTCCACTGTCAAACTGGTGGAAGGTTTTCTGGCCTTGGAGCCTAAGTCTTGGACCTGAACCTTCTTCCATCTAGTGTTGGACTCAGGATGAAGAATCAGTGTCAGGGTCTGACTCTTTACCTCTGGTAAAATCTAAGATAATAATGATCTCAGGAGTGGCTGTGGTGCAGTGGTTGGWAGGCCATGAAGTCCAGGTTTGATTCCACTCCATGCCCAACTATCCCTGTATTTTTGAGCAAGGCATCTTCTCCCTGACTGCTGCTTACTCAGCTGTACAGATTTCCTCTTTCTGGGAATACACTATGGTCACAAATCACTTCAGCGTTCTGACCACAGTAAATGTGTCAACTTTTGCAGGTAAAGCGATGAGGAAGTGGGTGGAGTCTATCACTAAGATCATCCAGAGGAAGAAGCAGGTCCAGGTGAGTCCGTCGGGCCACAACATCACCTTCCAGAATTCTCCGCCCCCCACTGAGTGGCACATCTGTAAACCTGGAAGCATTGACAGCTTCGATCTCATGACCCTGCATCCCATTGAAATCGCCCGTCAGCTTACTCTGCTCGAGTCCGACTTCTTCAGGTATGGCAGCGCTCACGGCAGCTACACACCTGCCTACCTGGTCACTCTGACCTCTGACCTTGGCCTGCAGGGCAGTGCAGCCATCAGAGTTGGTCGGCAGCGTCTGGACCAAAGAGGACAAAGAGATCCACTCTCCAAACCTGCTGAGGATGATCCGACACACCACCAACCTGACCCTGTGGTTTGARAAGTAAGACCCACCCAGTGTTCACTGAGCTCCCCTCCTGCAGGTGCTGCAGGTTCTGATGCTACCTGCCGCTGTGTCTGCAGGTGTATTGTAGAAACAGAGAACCTGGAGGAGAGAGTCGCTGTTGTTTCTCGAATCATCGAGATCTTGCAGGTTTTTCAGGAACTCAATAATTTTAACGGTGTTTTAGAAGTGGTCAGCGCCATGAACTCCTCACCTGTCTACAGACTGGACCACACCTTTGAGGTAATTACACCCCCAACTCTACTACCACTGATTTCCCATCAATGGAACTGAAGTTAGCCACCAGTCAGAAGGTTGTGTAGTTTCTGAGCCCTCCTCAGACCCACACATTATTTGTTTTGTTGGTTGTTTTTGTCATTAGTTTGCATCATGAACACTAATGTCAGACTAATTTCAGCTTTTAATGAATAATCTGGACAGTTATTTTACAGAGTGGAATGATTCTACATACAGCTTCAATTATTCCCAAAGAGAAGAATGTTCTGATCAACACAGGGTCAGAACTAACCCTTGATCCCTCAGCAGGTTACACCTGAACCCTGCACCTGAACCCTGCACCTTACACCTGAACCCTGCACCTGAACCCTGCACCTTAACCTTACACCTGAACCCTGCACCTTACACCTGAACCCTGCACCTGAACCCTGCACCTGAACCTTACACCTGAACCCTGCACCTGAACCCTGCACCTGAACCCTGCACCTGAACCTTACACCTGAACCCTGCACCTGAACCCTGCACCTGAACCCTGCACCTTAACCTTACACCTGAACCCTGCACCTTAACCTTACACCTGAACCCTGCACCTTAACCTTACACCTGAAC
>NW_013954247.1:28752-32477 GCF_001266775.1 Austrofundulus limnaeus
TGAACCCTGCACCTGAACCCTGCACCTGAACCCTACACCTGAACCCTACACCTGAACCTTACACCCTACATAGCAGGACAGTATCTCCAACATGCCTGGTCTCGAGGCTTTACTGACTACAGATTGGAGGTTCCCAGGGCCAAACGCAGCATCCTGCAGCACTGAGCCTGATACTCAGTCAGCTTCAGTCTAAGTCACACCTTCATGCAGACTCACACAGAGTCGATGACCTCAGGAGGGAGATAAATTATCACCAGTTCAGCTGTATAAAAGAAGCATGTCTTGCAGTTTGAATATCTCTGCTGTTGTAGAGGAAACATCTTCAGCTACACAATAGAGGGCTGGTTGCCTAAGGTTTTATTTATTTTTACTTCTTGTATTTATCATAACTCTACAGCTGTGTGTAAAAGCATCTTGGAAAACAAGAAAAACACTCAATCAAATGAAGGAAAAAAGTTTTATTAAAAAATGTTTCGACATATTTGACTGATTTATCCAAAAATATTCAGCCACAGTATTCTGGTGCGTTWCAAATCTAAGAGCTCTTTCAGACAGAGACTGGTTCACCCCAAAGCAGAGCTCAGCAGTGAGGCGTCTGCAGTCCTGTGGTACGATGTTCAGACTTTATGTTGATGCTTCACACATGCACGGCTCGACACGGGAAGTCTTTTTACAGAGCAGCACTGACGAACAGTTCACATTCAGACTGTCAGTTCTTCTGTTTGTCCATGAAGGGAGGACAGAACTGAGTTCCACCAGACGCTGCAAAGTGGGCGSAGCTACATAATAACACATGGATCAATAGTCTCTTTAAGGGACCAACAAATCTACTTTTTAAGTATTTCTTTGTAAAATTAACATCAGTTTTTTCAGTTTATTTTTGTTTATTCTGTCATATAAAGACATGCAGAAAAACATTGCTGAATCACTTTTCAAGAGAAACTCGGCTTCATTTCGATGATCTGTAAGGAAACCAAAAAATTGGTCTGTTTCTGAACTTGTTGCTCTTTCATTCTTCTAGCAAACTGGAAAAGAAAAAAAAACGAGTTGGAAATGGAAAAATAAACGTACACTCTACTTTTGTTTGCAGCAAATTCCAAGTCGACAGAGAAAAATCCTGGAGGAGGCTCACGAGCTGAGTGAAGATCACTACAAGAAGTATTTAGCTAAGCTGCGCTCCATCAACCCCCCCTGTGTTCCTTTCTTTGGTACGAACTTTTCTTTCAGTAAAGCTCATAAATATCGACGACAGAGTATTAGGGCCACACAATGAGATTTTTTAAAATTATTATTACGAGAATAAAGTCGTAATTTTACAAGAAAAAAGTCAATATTTACAAAAAAAGTCATAATCTTACATGACGTGTCCATTTTCTGTTCCTCATTTCCTCCTTATTTTCGTCACAGCTGCTGTGTACAGCCATGTGTCTGTGTTTATAAAGTCTGTAATGAAGACCTGGATCGCTGTTATGTTAACATGATTTCATCCAAATTAACTACGTGACGACGAAATCTGCCAATGCATCCATTAATTACAATACAGCTTCAGTTTATCAAATAGTTTGCACAATTTCCAAGTCCTATTTATATTACAACTTTAATCTCGTAATATTACAACTTTAATCTCATAGTATTATGACTTTATTCTTAAATATTATGACTTCATTCTCATAATTAAAAATAAAATAAAATCTTGTGTGGCCCTAATACTTTGTTGTAAATACCAACAAAGCRTCACTAATAAATGTGTGTGACAGGAATTTACCTGACCAACATCCTGAAGACTGAAGAGGGAAACCCTGACTTCCTGCGCAGACACGGTAAAGACCTGATCAACTTCAGCAAGAGGCGGAAAGTGGCTGAGATCACTGGAGAGATCCAACAATACCAGAACCAGCCGTACTGCCTGAGGCTGGAGAACGACATCAGGGTCAGTCTCTGTTCCTGTGTCCTGTTGTTYAAACAAGTTTCAAAACACTTCAAAACCAGATGCTGTGTTTTTGTGGATTAGAAGTTCTTTGAGAACCTGAACCCCATGGAGGACATGTCAGAGAAGGACTTCGCTGATCATCTTTTCAACAAGTCTTTGGAGATCGAACCACGGAACACCCGATCATTACCTCGATTTGTAAGAGACTGACTTTGATCAGTGAACGGTGAGCAGACGGTGTTCCTAATCTGTTTTTATTCCTGTCCCAGGCAAAAAAATACTTCTGTCCTCTGAAGTCTCCCGGGATCCGTCCAACATCAGCGAGGCCGGGCACCATGCGCCATCCAACACCTTTGCAGAATGAGCCCAGGAAGATCAGCTACAGTCGCATCCCAGACAGCGAGGCTGAGGGGGGGGCAGCATCGGCCCCAAACTCCCCCCGTACGCCGCTGACTCCACCCCCCGCCTCCGCCTTCTCCAGCTCCACGGATGTCGGCAGCGTGTTTGACTCCCCGCAGGGTCCCAGCAGCCCCTTCCACTCAAGTAAGGCTGGCTGACATTTACACCTACAGTATGATGTGACGAGTGCTGGCCTCAGCTTCCCACTGTTCGACAAAGATGTGTTGAAATGTAGCGAGAAACAGAGCAAGCTTTGTTTATGTACGGGTTTTGGGTWTATTCTAAAATGGATAATTTGTGAATTATTTAAATACGCAAATTATCTGACCTCGAGGCACCACGCTCTTAATTTGATCAAAAACTAACCCAGGAAAGAGACAAAAAACTGTAACTTTATTGTAATAAGTCTCACAATAAATGTACCCAAAATCGTATGAGTTCTTGTCTTATCAGAACCAATAATACTTTATCAAGACACAAAAATGAGATTAGTTTATGTTGGCACGTTCTCCACGGACCATTTATTTACAAATTAAATGTATTTACAACTATGGCGAGTAATGAATAAGTGATGACATGTTGAACCAGGTAAAAACTGAAAGGGTTTGCAATCACAAGTGAATAAACAAACAAACAAAATAAACACTGAGAGGTGAGTTTGAGGTTTGGAATGAGGTGAGGTGAGTTTTGCTTTTAGCTGGTTTTTTTTAACTAAGGGTCTTAGTTAAATTAGGGAGAAAAATCGTTTAGTTTATCAAATCTCATACAAAGAAAAGAATCAAATTACGTCTGAGCACCTGTTTGTCACCAGGACAAATGTTCACTTTTACCCTTTTGTTCTGCTGATGGCGGTACCAGAAGTAGGCGTCGGCTGACTGAAGGATCTCAGGTGATGTTCCCCAAAGAACTGCGTCAGTGTAGTGGCCGGTCGGACACTCAGGGTGTCTGTTCAGCTGCTGGTCCTTCAGTCAGAAAGGTGGGTGGTGAGCTGGTGACTCGTGGTCCGGTCCTCCCCAGGCGGCTGCAAAACTTATTAATTTGATTTAAACTTTGTAGAGAAAACGAACTAAAAACGACGCATGAATTACAATTAGCTTATTTAACTTCTATAAAACCAAACTCAGATGTTGAGTCGATATTAAATGTTGGCTGTTCGTTCAACCAGCGGGAGATGCAGAAGGACCACCATCCTGCCCAGCCCATGGGGAGGGGCTGGCAGGAAGGGTCTCTGCTGAGCTTCTGGAAAGTGTTTCTGACTTCTGATGTTGAAAAACTTTCTTTCTCTGTCTTCTTCTTCTTTTTTTCTTCTCTGTCGGGAGCTGCACTAACTTTTAAAACCTCTGTCATGGGCGGAGTCAAGGTTTTAGTTGGCCAATAAAAATGTTACACCTTATAC
>NW_013954247.1:33312-36930 GCF_001266775.1 Austrofundulus limnaeus
GAAAAAAACTCTTCACCAAAAGGGTTTCTGAGGGTCATGAAGAGTTTTTAAATGGATTTATCTAAAATCAAGGCCTTAAATGACATAAAAAGCATTAAATTTGAACATCAGTGGCATAGGGTTGGGCATAATCGTATCATCGTCAGAAAAACAATTGATTATTTTTGGTACTTAATGATTAATGCCTCCATGCAGAGTCTGCTCGCTGCTCCTCTCCACTTCAATTATGATGAACATTAAAAAAGGTTCTGTAATTTATTTATCTATCAACATAATTTAAAGTTTGATTTAAAGCCTGAAGCTGGAAAAATTGACACAATTTAGAACAGATTTTTATGAAGAGCAAATCTTTCCCACTAAACTGGCCATGTGACCAGGACAGGGTGTCCAGGGACTCCAGGGGATTAATCATCATATTGATCGTTATCGGCTAAATACCAGAATTAATCCTGATTAATTTTTTTTGCCAAWATTGCCCAACCCTGTAGTGGCATTAAAAAGTTTCATTTGTCTTCAAAAAACTGAGGAGTCTCAGCCAGATATTGTTTTTCTCTGCTCTCTCACACACACACAGGTCTGGTTTGTATATCCCTGTGGGGACCGTACAGTGACTTCCATTCATTTTTCGGAAATTTTATAGTCTAACCCTGACCCTAAAACTAACCTAAACTCAAATCACACCTTGGTCCTAAACACATGGAGACCGGGCTTTGGTCCCCACAAGAAGCWTCCGGTCCCCACGAGGCTGCATTTTCTTGAAAAATTGTCCACACCAGGTAGAAAAACAAGAACACACACACACACACTATGTAGTGAAACAAGGCATGATTTRCGGTACAAACATAACTTGGTCAGTGGAACACGCTGTGATTTGTTGTGTGAAAAACACACAGGATTGACCTACAAACTGTAAATTTGCACATGTTGTCTTCTGTCTGCTCTAAAAGTCACCATATATGACAAGCATCCAGTTATACAGAAAATAACATATCAAAACTAAAAACTCATTCTGATGAAAGAAGTGCTCATTTCATCACAAATTCAACCCAGAAATCTCATCCAGCTAATGTTACCTTTGTTCACATGAAGCTGGTTCTTCAACATSTCTTTGTGTCTCAGTCATCTGTGCTGCTTTTATTACTCTTGTAGACCTATTCTTCATATTTACTCTTTGCTCAGAAAAATGCTCTGTGGCTGGTACCGTTCTATTACTCTGCACCGAGCACCTGTGGGGAAAGGTGACAAAGGTTGTTTGTGGGCATCATGCAGCTGTGTGTGTGACATAACCATAACACTCATATATTGACTAAAAGCGCAATTTATTAGCTTTCAGAAACTGTAGGACTTTTTAGTGCTGGGCGGTATACTGGTTCGTACCTAATACCGTTTTTTTATTTTTGTTATGATATGAATTTTCTGAATACCGACATACCGGTTTAAATAGCCTGAACACGTGCGGAACGTTTCGTCGCGGCCGCCAGTGAACTGTTTCCCGGGGGACACTTTTCTTTGCAGCGCCGCTATGTGCATTAGCATGCTAATGTTATTGTTGAGCAGTTTGTTGCAGCGGCGGGCGCCAATTCCGCTGCTTATATTGACTGTTGTTAAACAAACATCCCGTTTTCACCATCGCTGAATGTAGTAAACACCTCTTCAGTGACGTGCACGGTTAGATTAAACATGCAACGTTAATATGGAGACGCATGGAGACTTAACGTGCTTCTATTGTGAAAAGCCGGGGGGAAGAGGTTTTGTAGTGGAGATGAGTTGACTGGTGTTTAAGGTGAGTCGTGCTGATAATCTTTAGAAATTAACATAAAACAATAAACCTGATAAAAATATTTTCTTAACCTTCCTTCTTCACGACCGGACCAAAATGCTTGATTACAGTCTCCAACCACAACTCAGAGAAAAGACACTCAGAGGAGGGAAACAGAGACACAGACAGTAAAAGAAAAAAGTTAACCAGCAGTTTTTGTACATTTTATTATCAGCTGAGCTGTAATGAAAAGAAAAATACGTGATATACTGTGAAACCGGTGTAAATGTTGAAAATACTGTGATGTAAAATTTAGGTCATACTGCCCAGCACTAGACTGAGCAAACTGTTTAGTTATTTTAAATTAGGCACTGATGCAATAAGAATGAAATCTATTCAGTCATTTTTATGAATCAATTCACATTTTAAGCAGTTAATCAATTATGAATCACTTCTCGATTAATTGTTACATCCCTACTGTTCATACAGTTCCTAAAGTATTGGAACAAGAGAAATTCTTTTTCTTTTGTGCACTGAAGATATTTGGGTTTAAGATCCAAAGATGAGACAAGAGTTCAGAGTTTCAGCTTTTATTTCCTGCTATTATATCCCCCTTTGTTTCAACCCATCCATTTTTCAAGTGAGCAAAACTACTGAACCATGTCAAAGATAAGATAAGATTACCAAAGTGATGGAAAGACCAACATGTGGAGAAAGAAAGGAACTGCTGCTGATCTGAAGCACACGAGCTCACCTGTGAAGCATGGTGCAGGTGATGTCATGGCTGCTTCTGGAACAGGCTCATTAATATTTATTGATGATGGAACTGATGATGGCAGCAGCAGAATGAGTTCTGAAGAGTACAGAAACATTTTACAGAGAACTAATCAGGAGGTATGTTATCCTGCAGCAGGACGATGAGCCAAAGCTCACTGCCAAYAAAATAAGGACTTCATCAGGGTTTAGACTGGTCAAGTCAGTCACCTGACCTGAACCCAACAGAGCCGAAAAGATGAAATTCTGAAATCAGTTCTCAAACTCATCTTTTGATCTTAAACCCAAAAGTCTTCAATGAACAACAAAAACAAAGGAATCGGCCTCCTGACACTCGTTCAGGCTTGACTTGACCAAGCCCCAGAAGTTAGGGCTCAACCACCTGTTGGTGAGCCCTCACCAGACCTGGCACCCTGTGGTTTCCCTTTCTGATGAGTTTGGTYTTTTTCCATTAAAGTCTTATAGTTTGCCGTAGAAGACGATGCCAGAAATCATGCCGTCAGGATCTCAGGGGTATTCTGATTCGCAGCTGCACCTGAATTTAGTCGTGTTTACAGCTATAATGTTGATACTGAGCTCCTCACACTAAGTTYCTGAGCTAGAACAGTTTAAGAACCAGGAAGAAGGTCCTCACCCTCCTCATGTTTTTCTTCTCTTCATCCTGCAGCCTGCGACAGTATCTTTGCTGTTGTCTCTTTGCCTCATGGCCCACGTTAGTATGACCCTCCTGACTCCCCRTACATCACCATGTCACAGGTCAGAACTGAACTGGGATCAGACCTGACCTGGGATCAGTGCTGGGTGGTAAAGGCTTCAGCCAGGATTCTCTTTGGCTTCAGATGCAAACACAAAGCTGCTGCATAACATTCATAGAATAAAGATTTAATAATGTGTGTTTAGTAAAACCCAGACAGGATCAGTCTGTGCCAAGAACAAGGAGGGAATCTAAAATCCAAAATAAATATCACACACTAGAACATGACTTTTAGAATCATAACTGCCAGAATGACTGTCAGACTTTAATAATGAAGTATTATGGTGCGTTCACACCAAACGCGATTTCAGCGTCAGGAGCAGCAGGTTTA
>NW_013954247.1:38583-40435 GCF_001266775.1 Austrofundulus limnaeus
TCTGGTAAGGGACTGGGTTCTGGTAAGGGACTGGGTTCAGGTAAAGGACTGGGTTCAGCTAAGGGACTGGGTTCAGATATGTGTTCTGGTACAGGTAAGGGACTGGGTACAGGTAAGGGACTAGGTACAGGTAAGGGACTGGGTACAGGTAAGGGACTGGGTTCAGCTAAGGGACTGGGTTCAGATATGTGTTCTGGTACAGGTAAGGGACTGGGTACAGGTAAGGGACTGGGTTCAGCTAAGGGACTGGGTTCAGATATGTGTTCTGGTACAGGTAAGGGACTGGGTACAGGTAAGGGACTGGGTACAGGTAAGGGACTGGGTTCAGGTAAGGGACTAGGTACAGGTATGTGTTCTGGTACAGGTAAGGGACTGGGTTCAGGTAAGGGACTGGGTACAGGTATGTGTTCTGGTACAGGTAAGGGACTGGGTTCAGGTAAGGGACTGGGTTCAGGTAAGGGACTGGGTTCAGGTAAGGGACTGGGTACAGGTAAGGGACTGGGTACAGGTAAGGGGCCAGGTACAGGTAAGGGACCGGGTACAGGTAAGGGACTGGGTACAGATGAACTGGAACATCTTTTTCTGTAAGGAAACATTTTGATTAATCATGTCTGGTTTTGTACTTTTTGTGCTTGGGAAGCTAAAAGAAATATTGGGTGTGTATTTTTAGATGTGGTTGTTGTAATTGTATTGTATTAATGTGACTTTTATACTGATATGTTTATTTTAAAAATGTGTTACTGTTGGCAGTCCAACAATAACTTCCTTGGAGGACAGTTTGTGCTGTCCTTGGTCAAACGTTTTATTTCAGTCAACAGCACTGATAAAATGTGTTTATTCATGTTTCTGAGTGTAGGATGAAAACAAGTGTAAAACTGTTCTGTCATKATAAATAAAAACAATCCACTGACTGGGGTCGTACCACCCACCACTGATGTGTCTCACCTGTGTAACAMATCTCACCTGTTCAACAGACTGTCTCCATGGAAACCATCTGCTGACAGCTCACCTGTGTTAAACAGAAACCCAAAACTTAAAATTTCAACATTTATAAATTCCTTTCAAACCGTGTTCTTTAGTTTTCTTTACATTTTTGAAGTGTACCATAATTCTAACTGGAGTCTGGTTATTGTTCATGTACAATACTTCTGTATAGTCTGGCTTTAGACCCTTCAYTGCTTCAAGGTGAACTCTAGTAACTCATCTGCAGAGTTTTAGTTATCACTTTTCAGGAAAGAGTAGTGAGCAGTTTAATCCTGAGTGTGGGTGGTTGAACACTGGATTGGGTTTAATCCTGAGAGTGGGTGGTTGAACACAGGGTTAGGTTTAATCCTGAGAGTGGGCGGTTGAACACTGGGTTAGGTTTAATCCTGAGTGTGGGTGGTTGAACACTGGGTTAGGTTTAATCCTGAGTGTGAGTTGTTGAACACTGGGTTGGGTTTAATCCTGAGTGTGGGCGGTTGAACACTGGGTTAGGTTTAATCCTGAGTGTGAGTTGTTGAACACTGGGTTGGGTTTAATCCTGAGTGTGGGTTGTTGAACACTGGGTTAGGTTTAATACTGAGTGTGGGCGGTTGAACACTGGGTTAGGTTTATCCTGAGAGTGGGTGGTTGAAAACTGGGTTAGGTTTAATCCTGAGTGTGGGTTGTTGAACACTGGGTTGGGTTTAATCCTGAGAGTGGGTGGTTGAAAACTGGGTTAGGTTTAATCCTGAGTGTGAGTTGTTGAACACTGGGTTGGGTTTAATCCTGATTGTGGGTTGTTGAACACTGGGTTAGGTTTAATCCTGAGAGTGGGTGGTTGAAAACTGGGTTAGGTTTAATCCTGAGTGTGGGCGGTTGAACACTGGGT